>NC_090172.1:5784445-5865032 GCF_024679245.1 Pseudorasbora parva | reverse complement strand
CTGATCTCTTCATGAGTACATATAAGAGTACAGCTCCAGCACCCTCCACTGTGCCAATGCTCTTGATTCATCCTCCTACAATTAAATACCACGACTACACTTGTACTCTTATATTTTAAAAATACCTTCATGCAATTTCAGCTGTAATTACATTTCTGTTGATAATTGACCCTTTCCCTGCCCCTTAAAGGGATAGTCCTCCCAAAAAATGAAAATTCTGTCATTTACTCACCCTCGTGTCGTTCCAAACCCAAACTTTTGTTCATCTTCAGAAAACAAATGAAGATGAAATCTGAGTGGTTTCTGTTCCTCCATTGACAGCTACACAGATACCATTTGACGCTTTAAAAGTTCATTAAGAGATCGTAAAACTAATCCATATGAATTGACCGGTTTAATCCAAATTTACTGAAGAGACTCGATCGCTTTATATGATGAACAGATTGAATTTATATGAACATAAACATTCATCAACTCACACATCAGTTTTGGTAAACGGAAGCTCAAGCATGTTTGCTTGACGCGTTGGAACCAATGAGGTTCATTCTCGTGTTACGGAGCACGTTTGAGCTTCAAATATGGACAAAATTAATTTAATTTTAACACACCCTTAAACCTATTCATGCCACCAAACAAAACAAGTGTTTAGCAATAGATCATCAACACAAGAAATAATTCAACTTAACAGTTATTGTTTTTTGATGCAAGTACATTAGCTAGTCACCTATTAAAATGTGCGATCAAAAAGGAAAACACTAGCTAGGGTTCTGTCACAAGTTGCAAATTTAACTTATGCGCAAAATTGGAATAAAAGGCATCTTTGAGTGTGTTTCAGACATGCGGGGGTGAAGAGCCTGTATATGTGGGCTGCTCTCAGCTGTTTGGAGTCGTTTGTTTCCGCAGTGAATTTTTATAGGAAAACGTCATCTGCCATCTGTTACTCCTCTGAAATTAGTTTGCTCTTTTTATTCCCCTTTCTTTGCTCACACATAGATGTAGACTCACTCTTAGAAGAAAAAGTTCTAAATAGAAGTTTAAAAGGGCAATTCATAGAACCTTTAGAGGTTTGTTTGATGGATTTGTTTTTAATCAGTTCATTTTGTTTTATTAATTTTGAATGAAATTTCATGAAGCTCGTAAACATACTTTATCACTATAAAACAATTGAAAAACCACTAAACATGAAAGTATTATGCAATTATTTAAGACATTTCTCATTATATAGAACCTTTTTTGGCATAAAGTGTACTTTAAAATTCAGTCAAATATAGATCCCCATTGAACCTTTAATTTTAAGAGTGACCATACCTGTCAATATTTGGGTATCAAAATCCGGGAGAGATTTGGTGGGGAATTACATATATTACATAAACCCATAATAATACATTTCATTTGTACCTGTGCTCTTCCTACCTGTATAACAACTTAACAAGTAGGAAATATAGAAAAATTCCTATCAGTTTGCACTGTATAAGTTTTGAATTATATATAGGTTGATCCTTATTAAAGATACTGAAGTTATTTAGTCAAGAGCAGAGCATATTTAGTGAGCAATTACTTTTGTTCTTTTCATTGTCATTATAAGTGGTTACTGTCACTTTAAAAGATCTTCCGCTGTCGCACATGATGCGGATGTGAGATGCTGAAGTCGCAGTTACAAAACTTACAAAACGCGTGACTGTCCTCCACCTGCTCCTCTTCAGAAAATGAAATTCGCTGTCCCATTGATCACGGTATTGACATGAGGGTTTTGTTTTTTGGCAGGAGTGCCTTCCGTCTCTATCATTACGTCCGTCATCCGTCTCTGTTTTGTTTTTAGTTTTTTTCCCGCGTTGTCACTCGTCATCTGACCTCACACACTAACCTCGCGATGACGGCCAGTGTAGGCTACTGCAGATAGACTTATCGCTTATCATTATTTTTTAATAATGCAGGTTAAAATACAGGAGATTTACTGGAAAATCTAAAACGGGAGGACAGCGCGGGAAAGAAGGGTAAAATACAGGACTTTCCCGGCCAAAACGGGATACTTGACAGGTATGAGAGTGACTCATCTCTCTCTCTCTCTCTCTCTCTCTCTCTCTCTCTCTCTCTCTTCTCTCTCTCTCTCTCTCTCTCTCTCTCTCTCTCTCTCTCTCTCTCTCTCTCTCTCTCTCTCTCTCTCTCTCTCTCTCTCTCTCTCTCTCTCTCTCTCTCTCTCTCTCTCTCTCTCTCTCTCTCTCTCTCTCTCTCTCTCTCTCTCTCTCTGCTCCTTGTTCATCCGACGGCATTGTGCTGCAAGGATCAACATTGTGTCATCACATAAACCCCAGTCCAATTATTCATTACCAGAGGCGTACAAGTGATGCATAATCCATCTGCCATTCTTAAATTCCCATTATATTCCTCTGGTTCCTTAGTCAAAAATAAATAAATAATAATAAACAACAATTATCCCAATAGGTTTTTTCTATTGGAGTTTTGATCATTGTAGAAAATAAGACTCTGACTCTGTTACACATTTTGTTCATCATGATAGCCTAATCTTCACAAATGAACACAACTTTTATGACTTTTGAAACCTAAATAAAATTTAAATGAGTTATAATAAGGCTATAAATGAATGAAACGACTTTCACTTCAACGTCACCATCACTATGCTTCATCTTAAATTGAACTGAACACTTAAATTTAAACTATATTACCAATCTGCCCGTTTTGACACTATATGATATTTGAAATTAGCTGGATAACATCAACATTTTCTCCAGAGCGGCTATATGGCAACAGCTTCTTACCTGTTTTGCTATGGGATGTTTGGCAGAACTGACAGAACAGCGGTTTCTTTCCGTTTTTTTCCACCTGTGTTTGGCCTAAAACAACATGTTCATGGTCATCCAGGCGACTGCAACATTGAGGTCGAGGGACTGCATCCTTTAGTCGCTGCCTACAGGATCCTTCGCTGGAAACCAGAATTATCTCACTACCGCTGAACATTACATTTTTTAATTCTTGGACCCAAAGAACAATACAAGTCAACACCATTATGATTAAAAGTTTGCTAAGAGGTATTAAAAGCAAGGCGGCATTTGACGTTTAGCGTATCCACAGAAGACTGGTGGATGTGGCCTTGGACGGCAACATGCCCATTTCCCAGTGCATTATGGGTGTTGAATTTTTCATATACACTGTTCAAAATTAAAATAAAATGTGATGAATAACTCATGGCAACATATTTTATATCAACTAAAAATGTTCACTTTCACAAACAGTTGAAATTACTGTACTACCCATTTGGATTATACTTAATATAATGCAGCAACAAATAATTTTACAGTGTAGTAAGAGAATTGAAAGCTCATTTAGTCTATCAGGAATGAAGGAGTTGCTGCTATTATATTGTGGGGGTGCAGGACCACCACCTGTTTTTTTCAGCCTTTTTCTTGGTGGCTGTTATAAACAGACAAACACATCATTTAACAGTGTACCTATTTGGCAAAAGGGAAGACAGCAGCCTTTTTTCTTTGTGTTCTCTAGTCAGGTACCACTGATTTAAATTAAATAAAAAATTCACTTTGCTACAGCATGGGCTTTATTGAAAGCCCATTTTGCCGGCGGCAAATGCTTACTTGTTTCTGGGTTTTGGCTTACAAAAATAGAACTCTATTGAGGTTTCGTGTGTTTCTTATCCCTGCAGCTGTGTAGATTTCCAGTCACACCTCTATGCCTTTAAAACCATGCTATCGGTTACTGCTGGTACTTCAGGGCCCGTCGCTGCTGGTTCAGATATATTAATGCTGTCTTCCCTGTCTACAGTGGGCATAACTAACACATCCTCCTCCTCACAGAGCTCATGCATTCACATCAGGCTCATGGCCTCTGGCAGTTCTCTGGCCAACAGACGCAAAGCTTTCAGCCACCGAACAGAAGTACTTTAGAAGATAAGGTTTATTTCTTCCCTCTTAGCCTAGAACCATAAAATCAGTTTGTGTAATATGAAGCAAAAAGCATGTTATAGTACAGCTTTCTTCTACATTTATAGCAAATTAAAAGCATTTTTTTGTTCAATAATAAAAACAAAACTATAGTTATAGTCACCATAAAATCTAAAGGGACAGATCTTATTATTTTTATGGAATATTCAATTGTTTGATTGATTGATGCATCATTTTAAAACAAAGAAAGAATGTTCCCTTTTAATCTTTAATCAAAATAACGACAATAATCCAATTATCTGATGGACTGAATAACGTCGCACCCTAAAAAAATGTTTTCCCATTCGAGAAGATGCTCTACTGTACAGCACAATAGGGAAGAAAAGATGATCGCAACTTCTCTTTCATGCTGACTATTTTTATTAAATATTTGTAGGGCAGGTAAAATTGGGCCAGACAGAAAAATGGGAGCAATTGTAGCTTTCAATAGCCAAAACACTTTAATGCATGACTGAATGGTTTGTTGAACTACTTATTTTAATGTGGTTGCTTTGGCATCTTTCTGCTTTTCCCCAAATGCAGTAAGAAATAAGGTCTGGTTTGTTTTCTAACACACTGACCTTTCCGAAAACCACTTGGTCTTTTTACTTGTGTGTTTTCCCCTCTGCATCATTTCATGGTTTCTTTTTTATGGCTCTGATGCTCTTTGTAAAAGTACCAAAGCATTGTTACAGGAGTCATTTAATGGAAACATTTCTAAAGAGATGAATCACTTAATTTTTTTAAACTGACTGATCAGCAGTAGATTGTTTATAGATAAAAAAATAAGAACTTTAAAAGTCAAAAGGTTGATCCGCCGTACCATTGTGGCTATATGTGGGGCGCTGGTGTTTGTTGTGTTTGAATGCCGCCCCTTGTGCTCCTGTATTTCTGCAGTTTATTTTGTTTGCTTTTCACCTTGGCCTTATTGATCTGTTTGCAGTTCATAATATCTAAAGCTTGTTCACTGTTGACAAAATGATGAGCGTTTAGTTTTTCATTGGCTTCATCGCCATTTAGCTCAGCCTCCGTTAAACTCGGGCCTTTTGTGCTGACAGTCCCATGACTGAAACAAATCATGTGTGAGGTGCTGGCAGAGAATTAACAAGGCAGATGAACCATGACAAAGTCTTTTCATTCATCATCAGCGGCTTTTCTCCACTCTCCCCACCTCTGTGTGTGGCACAGCCTCTCAATTCAAGTTTAGGTTATTAGAAAGAACATGGGGACAGATCTGGGGGCTCGTCCGGGATAAGAAAAATGGGATAGTCCATCACCTCTTCCACCTGTGGCACCTAGCCCAGATATATTAATATAAGGCTCTTACATTAGAGGAATTAAAACAACCTTTTCCTCAACCAAAATGATGCCTCACCCTACCAAAATGCAGAGGAGATGTGCAATGATTCTGGTGTGATAGTGAGTTCTACGTGGACATGGATGGATACTGGTGATCACAGTATTTTGGTTAAGTGAAATAGATTAATTCAGAATCAGAGCTTCATATGATTATTTTGAGCTAGGTATGCTTTTAAAATGATTATTAACAAATGAAATATGTTATGGTTGCCATTTACATACTTTTTATGAGGTGTCTTAGATAAATGGTAGTAAACTGTACAAATAACTGTTCAGTAATGTTGATTTATTTATTTATTATTAAATTGGCTTCAGTTAATGCCAGAATATTACAATCCAGAATTTTGAGTGACACAGGATTTTCTACATTTTAAGATTTTTTACATTGGAAAAATAGATATTCGGCAAGAAAAATTAAAAGACTTTCATCTTACTCGAATTCTCCCTATAATTATGCTCAAATTTTATTCCAAAACATATACTACACCTTTTTGAGTCCATAAATGGGTTAGAAATGGGTTTCACTCTTAAATGCAGGATAGTTTCGCCAGTCATTATTAAATATTCAGATCTTTAGCGACCCAGATCTAAATCTGACACGGATGAATCTCTACCTTTTGCCGTAATATAAAACTCTACTGATATTGGAGTAACAATTACAGAAGAATAAAATAAAGCATATTTTGATGTCTTCTAAAAAGATGTTTTATACCATCATCACTGTCCCCGTCAAAGTACATTCAGCATTTGAGTCATATTCCCGATTTCATATTCTCAAAACAATCATTTTCAACATCTTCTTCACCCGATCCACCATCAAGTGACAGTGACACTAATATTTGACTGCGTTCAGTATCAATACTTGAAAAATATATCAAGTTTTGCTGATGATTCTTTCTATTCTTTTGTTTTCTGTCTGCGGTAACTAAGAGTGAAACATCACTTCATCATTATTATTTTTTTCTTGTTATATTGTTTATAATTAATTGATTGAGAGAATACTAAGAAGGTTGATATCTAACTTTAAAAAAATGAATGAGGGGAGGAGGGTAGTGAATGATGTCCTGGGTCGCTAAAGACCCGAGGTATGCATTTAAGGGTTAAATGCGAATTTTAGGATGCCCATATTACCACTTCAAATATACTTCGAATTTTCTATAAATTACTGGTCCATCATCTATTATTCTTACATAAATGTCAAACAGCTTTCACATTAAATCTTACCCTTCATTCAGCAGGAAAACATCTTGTTTGGGTCTTCTGAAAGCAGATACTTAATAGCATCCTCATAATAACTGAGGTCAATCATTTCTTCGTGAAGGTCATAATTAATAACAAATGTGCAAGAATCTGTTATTTCACTTAGAAGAAGAGTTTGTTTTATTTATTTTTAAGATAAATGCTTTTTCTCTTTGCTATTTCATGTAGTGGGAGTTAAAAGCTAAATAATGTTTTATTAATTGAATCATTTGACTATCCACACATAAAGCTTTTAACATCAGCCTTGGTGTTTGCTTCACATGGCACATTATATAATGTTTCCTTAAGGGTTTGAACACTATCTCTTACTCTATCATATTTATGCCTTTTACAGATATTATACAGATGTCAAGTGCAAAGAGAAAAAGGTGGTTCCTGTTAGTTTGAAGCGGACAGTGTTTAAACAGCCCAGAAGCCCCTTTGTGTTTGTGTTGTTTAATTCCACACATTCCTGGCCTTATTTCTGACCCTTAAAACTACCGGATCTGATTTGTTGCTCGTCCTTTAAAGGCCACACATCTATCAACTCCCCAAACACACGCCGTCTCTGAAGATCTGTGACAAATAAACACGTTCTTGCCCTCCGCTCAAACCTGAACACATTCCTCAGGGAAATATCCTTCAGAGACACGTCTTTTCTTGTTGTATCAAGGCTGTGTTCATTCATTGTCTAAGGCAGGTTAACAGATCTTAAATTGTCCCTGATATGGAAGCTCAAGAGTTTTAGTGTGTGGGCAGCAGACGTGAGGAAAACACCGGTGACATTCATGCACACACACATCTTATCCCCCTACACTGCCCCTGCCCCTAAACCTACCCATCACAGGAAACATTCTGCATTTTTACTTTCTCAAAAAAACTCCTTCTGTGTGATTTATAAGATGTTTTCCTCATGGGGACCTAAAAATGTCCCCACAAGGACAAGGATTTCGGACATTGCCATCTTTGTGGGGACATTTTGTCCCCATAACGTAGGGATTACCAGGTCGCAGTTACTTTATTTTTGTTAAGTTACTTAACAAAAAAGACCCTCAACTGTTTTTGACCTTCAACAGGTGTCCTTATTTAAGGAATCCCACATTGCACTCATTTCAATGACAATTTTAACAGCCAGGCATATTAAATGACATTTCAAGATTGCCGACAACCTTGCATGATTATTAAATTCATTACATTTAAGCAATTTTTGTCTCCAATGTTATCATTAGATTGTTTTATATTGAAAGGGGGATGCTGAAATCCACTGCCGCTTCAATATTCCTATTGTAACAACAATGACTTACTTATGAGTTTAATGTCTCGGGGAATAATTAACTCAAAAGGGGTTTAATATTCAATATTCATAAATTTATGAATATAATTTGCCAGTCATTCATTACGTATTAAAAATTTTCCGATAGGGAAAATTGTTTAATTAAATACAAGTAACCCTTTATGAAATTGCTTGAAATTATCCTACTAAGTTCGTCCACCAAATTAGTAATAGACTTTTCAACTCAATTCTCCATAAGGGATCACTGCTTTACGAGCGCATAAGAAACATTAACTTTACTGATCAGGACAAGTTCAATATTTCAAATGGTCATACAGTTTACTTTACTAACATAGTAGCATAAGCAGTTAGGTAACTTAGATCGCAAGTTTCATTGACTTTGTGTATGTGGGAGAACAACAGACCCAACTCATTAAATGTCTTTCTGGAGGTTTAATAAACACAGACTAAAAATAACACTACGATTCACACAGAGAGTACACACTAAATATGCATCAAGAAAGTAGACATGTAGGTATTAACGAAAGAATACATAAAAGAGAATAATGAATAGACTGAAATTAGAGAGAGATAAAAGAGAGAGATGAGAGAGAGAGAGAGAGATGAGAGAGAGATGGTAGGCTACAAAGCATTTAGAGGTAAAAACACAGCTTTCCTTCAGTTCAACAACTACGACCTTCACGGAGCTTGTCCCAACGGGACAATACACACCTTCTTTACAGCAGTTTAAATTTTATAAGAAGAAGAATACTTGCATTTCTTTTGGTTTCGTTTTGGCTTCTCGCTTGTGTGTGTGTGTATATATTTCTGCGTCTCAGGTAGTTCTCTCCGAGGTCGGGAGGTGACGTAGTTTTCCTTTAGCGGCGCTTCGGGTCTACCTCCTGAAGAAGCCTGTGGCTTAAGTTGATGGAACGAGGAACAAAGGATTGTTGAAGAGGAGTTTCCAGAAGAGAAGAGTTCAGAGGAGAGTTTCAGAAGTCAAACCGGGAAGAAGTTTCAGAAGCGAAGAGAGAAGTCAAGAGGGAAGATTGTGGTCTCCACTGATCTTTTAAGAGAATTAATCCACGCCCCCTTCTGGCTAATTCACCCAATCCAGAGGGTGAATTCGGTAGCGGGAAAAGTTCTCTTTGTCTCATTTTATGGCCTATTTTGCATGTTCCTGAGGTGTCGTAAAGGGGTGTTGATTTTGTATGGTTTTACTCCCAAGTCGGCTAAACATATTAATGATACATTTCACAATCCCATTTTGTGCATCATTGAGTAAGTCAAAGAAATAGGAATATTTAGGTATCAAACACCTTATGGCTGGGAGATATTAAAACAGAGATACAATTTTACACAGGAATACAAGCATTTAAAATGAGCTTACATTGTTTCTATGCCATGACTGAGTAGGCCTGAGTCAAGGAGCATGCATATACACACCAAGCTACCTCGTATACAGTCTAGAATAGTCTTAATTAAAGCTTCATAAGGAATGTGTGTGTGTGTGTGTGAGTCCTTGTGTATTGACAGGAGCCTTGGCGCCTTTCGGTCTGGGGAATGAAAAAGGGGGGGAAACAGGGTTCGAGTCGTGTGACCCGATCAGGGTCTGTGTTATTCGGACGGGGTCGTAAAACTGCCGAAGTTGTCACTTCCCCCAGACTCTGTGGCGTGGCTCTTAATTTACATGCGGCTAAAAGCTATCCCCCCTTGTTACAATCAACATTGGGTTCCTCTTTGATCCTCATTGTAAGAGACCACAGACGCTACAGTTCCCCCTTTTCATCTGACGAAGTCCGTATGACATCGTCGGATGACAGTTATCGTTTTGGTCGGATGACAGGTGGATCATGAGGGTCAAGTGGCTAGTGGTTTCTTAATTGTTGTTTTTCTTCAGCCTTCGGTTTCTGAGGTTATTCTCGGACAGCCTCCCATCACGATGGATGGATGGTAGGTGAGTCGGGCAGTCGGGAGCAGGTGTTTGTTACGGCTGGGGCGCCAGCTCGATGAGGTCCGTCTCTGCTCCGGGCGTTGTAATTTCCCTCCGGGGTTTCCATCGGAGACCCCCGGACACGGCCGTTGTGAGCTTGGCTGTGGAGGTTCTCATCTGGTTGAATTTTCTGTACAGGAGGAAAGCGATGCCCAGGGTTAGGGTATTGCCGAAGATCATAGAGACACATAGCGCAGTGTCAGCTGCGGTCCAGGTTTGGACCACAGGAGAGTTATTCAGGATGGGTATTCGGGACAATGCTTGGAGGGCTGTATCGAGGGGAGCAATGTCAATGAGCTGGGGCCCCCCTTTCTCAATCCACAATTCTAACTCGGGAGCGAGGGTGAAGTTGTGGTCCTTGAAGAAGGCGGGGATTTCCAGTTCCGACTGGTATTCTTCGCTCGGGAGGTGGTACAAGGCCAAGTCGTCCAGGTGGAGGATGGCTCCTCGTGGTACCTGGACCCACATGCTCTGATCCAGCAGGTTGATACGAGTCGCAGTGTCGTGTTGGTCGTAGATCAGTGTGGCGGTGCACACGGGAGTGTTGACGAGCCACCTGTCACCTACGATCTCTGCTTGCGTCTCGGTGACTAGGGTACGAGGCGTTGCGTCGGTGGGGCAGCGGGTATTGCAGAGCATAGGTTGCAACCCGCAGATTCCCTCCGTGTTGTCTCGGAGGAAAGGTTTGCTTGGGCAGAGATAATGAATGTCTTTGGTCAGGGTACACATGTGTAGGTTTGGGGCTAGGTACAGCTGTGTGTCGCTGTCATGGTACGCGACTACCTGAGGAGTGCGCACCTTGAGGTGGGTGTTACCTTTCCAAAAGCCTACATTAATAATGTCTTTGAGTCGGTAGATTCGGCTCGACTCGATGATGGGTAAATTAAGGAGGAAACCCATTTCTTTCTGCTCGGGATCCACATACAGGGGAATGGCGCTTCCCAATGAGTAGGCTAGGTGTATCTGCAGCGGGTCAGTGGGTGCGTTGATCGCAGATGCCAACACGTTTTGCACCAGGCTTAAGGGTATCAGGTACGGTGGGATTCTACCCATGGCTAAGCTGTCGATGGACGAGCTTATTTCCCGTAACATGTCCGTCATTAAGGCGGTAACTAGCTGTGTTTGGGCAAAGTCATTTTGGAAGACGGTGAATAACTGTTTCATGGAGTTCACGGTCTGGTTCAACAGGACACTGTGGGTGTTTAGAATTACCACAGTTCCTCTCAACGTCTTGCCGATAGTCTGTAGAGCGGCACTCTGTGTGGTGAGTTGCTCTTTGAGCTGTGGAAGTTCAGTTTGGATTTCAGCCACATGTCGTCTTACTGTGGCGATGTTCACTGCGTTGACACTGGACATACCAATGTTAAACAGAGTTCCGACGGCGGCAGCGGCTCCGAGCAGCGCTCCCAGGAACCGTTTGGGGCGGCGGTTGTGTCCACCTAATTCTGCCTGGGTGACGGTCATCTTCTCTAGTTGTTTTAGCATGTGCGTGACATCAGCATCGGCGTGGCGGAGAGAGTCCTCTGTCCAGCGAGCACCGGCCCAGCTGTACTGGGCTACTGCACGGGGGTAGTGTGCGTTGTAGACGTTGCGGGGGTCAAGTCGGACATACACCTTCTGAGTGTGGGTTCGGCAGTTGGTGATCAGAAGTCCAGGTTGCTCTCTCAGTACGATGCCCGAGGCTGGACCCGGTGTGATGATGTCTGGTGGTGGCTGGCCTCTGATTGTCTGGAGGCACAGGAGCAGGATCCACAGTGGCATCCTGTTACAGGCAAGAGAGAGAGAGAGAGAGAGAGAGGGAGAGAGAGAAAGAGAGAGTGTGTGTCAGTGAGATTTGTCCCAGGTGGGTGGGACAGTCTTCTCGTTTCGGGGACGGCGGTTGTGTTCAGCTTGCATTGGCCCCTAACTGTCTTTCTCTGTTAGTGGCCACATGTCTCTTGATCTGGTTCCTGTGAACCCATTTGAGAACTGGTTCTCTTTGTCCCTGGTTTAGCTGAATCTGATATGCGACGGGAGAGAGTTTGTTCATAATCTCATGGGGTCCCGTCCAGTGGGGCAGAAATTTCTTTGACAATCGTCGGGAGCCTGTCAAAGGTGGCGGGTTGAAGTTGTAATACCAGACCTTGTTGCCCACCTCCAGTTCTTGGTGTGAGGCTTTGCGGTCATAATAGGCTTTCTGACCTTCAGCGCTCTTTTGCAAGTGTTGCTGAGCAAAGGCAAAAGTTGTTTTTAAATGTCTATGGAGCTCATCGAGGTACTGGAATGTGGTGTACGCGGTGACCAGGTTGGAGTCGCCGGGTTGGTACAGCAGGTGTAGTGGCAGAGTCATCTGCCGCCCAGTCATGAGTTCAAAAGGGGATACCCGTGTTGATTCCTGCGGGGTGGCTCTGAGGGCCATCAGCACGAGGGGGAGTTTCATATCCCAGTCTTTTTGGTTAGCGGACACGTACTTTCTCAGCATGGCGACTACTGTGCGATTCGATCTTTCAACTTGCCCTGATGCGATTGGATGGTAACTGACGTGCAGTCTAGCCTGTATCCCCAGGCATTTCCAGATTTGTTGCATGATCTCGGCAGTAAAATGGGTGCCTCTGTCTGAGTTGACTTTCAGTGGCAATCCGAACCGTGAGAAAACGTGGTTTAACAGGAGGTATGCTGTGGTCTGGGCTGTGTCGTTGGGTGCTGGTAGACACTCCACCCACTTGGTAAACTGGCACACCACTGTAAGAAAGTACTTGTTGCCTCTTGTGGACCTGGGCAGGGGTCCTACCCAGTCGATTTGTAGGTCTGACCACGGAAACGTGATTCCTCTGCGTTGCAGTGGGGCTCTGTGGTTCGGGTTTGCCGGTTGGAACTGACAGCAAACCAGACACTCTCTGACGTACTCCGCAACATCTTGCTGCATGCCGGGCCAATATGCCACCTGTTTCAGTGTATCATACGTGGCTCTGGTGCCGTGGTGTCCTGCACATGGTGTGTCGTGGGCGTACATTAGCATCACCCCCCTTTGCGATCGTGGCACCACAAGCCGTGGCGTTGTGCTGCCATCGGGTGCAAACCACAGAATGTCGTCCTGTATACGCATCATGTGTTTGGAGTTGTATAGTTGCTTGAGGCTTGAATCCTCAGAGAGGTCAGAGTCAGAGATAGGGTGGTTGGAGGGGTCAGAGAGGTGGTCGAAAATTGTCTTAATTGCCGTGTCAGAGGCTTGCATTTCCGCGATGTCGTTGTGTGAAATCTGCGGCGTGAGCGCCAGTGACTGTGCGGCGGCCATCGTGGCGGGTGCTGGTCGTTTGCTGCGGGTTAGCACTGCCACGGCGGGGCTGGGTGTGGGGTTTGGAGGTTCCCACATCTCGCCGTGTAGTGCGCCCATCTTTGCGAGGGCATCGGTCTGGTCATTTAAGTCTTTGTCGGGGCCGGGTAGTTTCGAATGGCCTTTGACCTTTTTCCAGTACACCGTCAGTTCATGTGTACTTGTGATGTTGTCACATTCCTGGAACAGGTGTTGGTGCTTGACTGGCTTGTTGTTAGCGGTCTTGAAACCATTTTGTTTCCAGGTTGGAAGGTGGCAAATGAAACTGAGCCTGGCGTAGTTAGAGTCTGAACAGATGAGTAGTTCTTTGAAGTTATGGGCTGACGCGATCTGACAGGCTATGAGAATGGCTGCTATTTCTGCATATTGCGATGACTGGGGGCCCAGCATGAAGTGTCGTGGTGGGCACGGCTGATCGTTCACCCATAGCACACCTGCACCTGCTTTGAGGGTGCCGTCGTGGTTGTAGGAGCACCCATCGACGTAGGCCGTGGGCATGTCTTGGCACGCGTTCAGTTCAAAGTACCTGTGACAGGTGAGTTGTTGTTGTTGGGGTTCTTGTTCATCAGCGGCAGCTGTAGGCGTGTCATCAGAGCAGTTCTGGCATGCAGCCAGGCCATTACCCAGCGCAGACTTGTGGTTCTGTGCATATCGTGCCTCAACGTTGCGGCCTTGGAGGGCCATCAGCCATGTGGCGATACGTGAATTAGTGACTACGCCATCTCGGATGCGTTGGCTATTGAGGAACATTACGGGCTGGTGGCAAGTCTCTATGATAACCTTCTGCGCCCCAATGTAGTTGGAGAACCGCTGTATGGCCCACACCGTGCAGAACAGAGCTTTTTCACAGTCCGAGAACTTGCACTCCGGTGGGAGGAGCGTTTTGCTGGCATATGCGACCACCTTTTTGTCTTGGTCATGTCGTTGATAAAGGCCAGCACTAAGACAGTGGTCGGAAAACCCGGCTTCCAGGTAGAATTCCTTCTGTGGATCTGGGTAAGCAAGGCATGGGGCTGTGCATAAATGTCTTTTTAGTGCTGCCATGGCATGTTCCTGAGCTTCGGTCCAGACAAACGGTGAGTCTTTCTTTAGCAGGGCTGTGAGCGGTCTGGCAATGTCTGAATAGTTCTCGATGAATTGTCGGGAGTAATTGCATACCCCAAGAAAACTGCGTAGCTTAGAAACATTAGTAGGGGGCTTGATGTTTTGAATGGCATGAATTCGGTTAGATTGAGGTTCAATGCCTTGGGATCCGATGAGCAGGCCAACGTAGTTGACCTTGGTTCGGCACCATTGTCCCTTGTGGAGGGCAATCTTGGCACCGGCTGCGGATAATTGGTTCAAAATATAGTCTATTTCTTTCAGGTGGTCGTCCACCGTGGCGCTCTTCATGAGAACGTCGTCTACGTAGATTAAGTTGCCTCTTACTCTGGCATCCGGGCAGGCTTTGTTAAGGAAGATGTTGAACTCAGCTGGTGAGTTAGCATATCCGAACGGGCACCTGTTGAAGGTGAATTGTCGGTTGCCAAACGTGAAGGCCAGCTTGTGTTGATCTTCTGGATGCACTGGGATGGTCCAGAATCCAGAGGCCACATCAAGTGTAGAGAAGATTGTGGCCCCCCTTATTCGGGGTATTTCTTGTTCCAACTGAGTCATTGGCCACCTTGACAGCGGCACCTGTTGATTCAATCTCCGATAGTCTATTGTTGGGCGCCAAGTGCCGTTGGGTTTGAGCACGGGCCAAATTGGGGCGGAGTAGGTGCTGTTACATGGACGGATGACACCTTTGTCGAGCATGGACTCGATAATCTTCTGCACTGGTTCGTATGAAGCGATTGGGATCTTGTACTGCTTGACAAACGTGGGAGGCGCACCAGGTTGTGTTGGGATGCGCACCGTGTGGAGGTTTGTGAGCCCGCAGTCTAATGAGTCTTTGGCAAAGGATTCTTTAAACTTATAGAGGACTCGTCTGAGTCCCTGACGTTCTGTCTCATTTTGGAGCGCGTTAGCGTCTCGTAGAATTTGTTGCACTTGAGACTCAAAACCGGGGTACGGTTCCTCCACCTGGGTGTCATCAGGCAGTTTGGTATGGAGGGGTGCAGCTAGTTCATCCGTTTCCATGACAGGCTGTTGGGAGACTGTGTATATTACAAGGTGACTGTCCTCTGTCAGCTCCGTCCGGCAGACCTGATCTTTGGCCGCCGGCATGACAGATGTTATGGCGATGAACTTGAAGGGTACAGTGAACAGGGTGTTGTCTGTACATTCTGCTGGTATCAGTGCGGGCGGAATGGGCCCAATGATGGGTAACACAAGTTCAAAGTCATGAAAGTCATTGCTGATTAGCCATCCCAGTCGAAAGGCTTTTGGGATGTTGATGTCAATTGCTGTGCAGTTGTTGAACAGGATGTAAACAATACGAGATGACACTTCAGTGAGGGGTGTGGCTTCAAGTGTGAGTCCGAGTTCCACACATTCGGGTGAGGGTTGGAAGGAACTAAGCGTGTGGTTTAAGGTTTGACCACATCGCATGTTGAGCCGCACAGCGACCCCTTTGGTGTATGCTGGTATTGCAGTTCCTTGTTCACTGACAAGCGTGCAGACTTCAGGGATGGTCTGTCCCGACATGAGATTGTCAAGGCTGATGGGAAAGGGTGGCTGTGACGTTAATGGAGCCCATACCATTTCGTTACATACGTCCACATGAGCCTGGAGGCGAATCAGAATGTCTGCTCCGATGTAAACATCGTGGGGCGGGTCCGGCAGGACCAGAAAATAATGGGTAAGGCACCTGTGGTTCCATTTCAGGTGTAACGCACAGACTCCTTTGGCGGACTCCATAGAGGAGGGGTATGAGTTCAAAGGAAAGCGGGTGCGCTTGCTGGCGTAAAGAGTGTGTGGTGCCTTTTCACTGAGTGACTTGAACAGTGAGAGACTAATGGCTGAGTTATCGGCCCATAGTGCGAGAATAATGTTTGTGGTGGTGATGTCATTCAGCTGTAGGTCATTCATGACCCGGGGGCAGAAGGCATCAGAGTCTTTGGTTAGCTGAAATGTGCAGAGTAGCGAACTTGCACTTGGCTTTGGGGCTGAGGCTGGGTTGTCACAGTGTGCTGCAGGGGGTCCCGTGACCTTTGTGACCTGGCAGTCTGGCTCTGCGGGAGTTCCCGTGACCTCTGTGACTTGACAGTCTTGCTCAGACGATGTGTGTGTCTGAAGGGGCAGAGGGTCACGCACTTGAGCCCAGACTTTCAGCTGTTTGAAGTCCAGTACAGGTTCGAAGCGGTCCAGCAGGTCTTTTCCGATGAGGAAAGGATAAGCGTTCATAGGGGAGACATAGACGGGATGTATCAGGCTCATTGGTCCAATTGTCAGGTGGATGGAAGCTACGTGCTTGAGCTGGATGTCGTTTTGGCTATACGACTGCACATTTAGCTTACAAGTGTGAAGGTTAAGGGTGCGATTTTGCCTCAGTGCTTCAAATCTGAGTCTTTCAAACAGTTGGGCGGATATAAGCGTGAGGTCGGAGCCAGTGTCAACTAGGGCTTCGAGCTTAAATTCCCTTTCCATAGTGATAGTCAGATAGAGTTTTCGAGCCATCCCCTTCTCGATTAGGTTTCCCAGGAGTCTTGGTGTGGGGACCTGTGTGTTGCTTGATAAGCCGTCTGGATATGTGTCAAGTGTCTCATTATGCGTGCAAATAATCAAAACAGCGCTTTCTGGTACGCTGGGCTGCCCCATGATACTGTCTTGATTAGAGGCTGTTGCTGTCAGCTGTCGTGTGGGTGTGCTGCTGACGTGTGGGGGTGCAAAAGTTAGTTCATTAGTCTGTGGTTGGGGAACAGTGTTCAGGGTGGATGATTCAGTTGCAGGAGGGTCAGGCAGGTTGATTTCAGGTATCATGTCTAGTCATGCTGTGCCTGGTCCGTCCTTCTTGTCTTCCTTGTGAGGTTTCTGTCGGAGGAACTCTTTCAGGGTTTTTAAGAGCTCTGTAACCTCAGAAGCAGCTGCACTTTCTTTGCCAGACGTGGGTTCAGGTCTGGGCCTGCCATTGTCCCGTCGAGGGTGGCCTCGTCGCTGGCTTTCTGGGCTGGGTGGACCCGGAGGTTCGTTTCGGCTCCGTCTGGGTTGTCGGCCAGCTTCCCAGGTGCCCACCCCCTTTTGGTTGTGAAAGGGGCGAGGCGGTTCCCAGGATCTTTCAGAGCGATCGCTCTGGTACCGTGGCCGGTCGCCATTATGACTACGCTGCCCTCTGCTGGCGTGGAGTGGTTTGGACTCTCTGTTGACGGGTCGGTAACTGTGGCTCTGTTGGGCGCCCTCTAGGGTTAGCTCTGGGTGGTGCTCAGAGACAGGGCAGATGGTGGGCTGTTTTACAGTCTTTTCAGAAATGGTTTTCTGTTTGACATAAGCTTTGTGAGCCAAGTCTCTTAACTGTTGCATGTCCATCCTGCGCGGGCACGCCAGCACCCCCAGGTGGTGACTGATGGTGGGGTGCAGGTTTCGGAGGAAAAGAGTTTTGAAGTTGATGTCCTCCTCCATGCCTGGGTCGTTACGTGCCCCGAAGTAAGCACGTCGCAGTCTGTTATAAAAGTTCTGTGAGGTCTCGAGTCGGGCTTGCTTGAGTTCCATGGCAGTGATGAGCCCCTGGTCTGACTCGGGATCGGAGTACTCACGAATTAGAGCTTGTCGTAGATGCCAGTAGTCCGCTTTGATGGCCTCTGGTTGTCGATCCAGAAAGCTGCGTACGTCCCGATTAGACGTGGCCCTGAGCAGGTACAGTCTGTCCCAGTTGTTCGCGTGAGCGACAGTTTGCAAGTAAAAGTCTATGTCTTTTAAGTATGCGTGGATGTCGTGTCCTCCTGCCGGGTCTGGGCTGAAGGTAGGAATATTTCTGGCCAGCTTGTCAAGGTTCTTTGAGGCTTTGTGGCTGTCGACCTTGACTTCCTGGAAGGGCGTCCTTTCCTCTGCTGCTGACGGGGATTCGTGGAGACTGGCAGGTGATCTTTTACACAGGGGGCTGTCATCCCCCTTCATAGTTCTTGCTTCTTGGTGCAAAGGTGCGGAGTAATCGGTCAGGGGAAACTCTGTGTTGTGTGTTTCCCCCTTCCGGTCACGTTGCACTTTATATGATTGTCTCAGTTCTCTGTGCACCATGTCAAGTTCATCTTTGAGCTCGTGTCTTTGCTGGATGAGCTCGTCGATCTCGGCTTGTGCCGACTGCAAATGTTTTGCACAGACTTTAGCGTTAATGTCTCTGTCTTTAAGTTCATCATGGGCTCTCTCCAGGAGGGCTTCGCCACGCCGAAGCTTTTCGTCGAGGTTTTTTCTGGCGTCTTTCTCTGACTGTATTCGTCGGTCGGTGTCATGACGGAGCTCCTCCAGGGTCTCTTGAAGTCTTTCTATTTCATTTCTTTGTTCTTTGTCTGTTTCGTCATCTTTCTCTGTGTCCAGAAGCTGATCTAGACGAAGCTGGGTGAGGGCTTGGTCTCTCCGGGCCTCCTCGGCTTGAAGCTTTAGCGTTGCTTCCTCCTGTTCCAGGTTGGCGTAGCTCCCTTCGCTTAGCCGTGCCTGTGCGATGAGGACGTGGGCGAGGCTTCCGAGGATCTTGGCCACTTCCTTGTTGGAGTAGCTCTGCGTGGGGTCGTGTGTCATCAGCTGGTCTAGCTCTGTGTCCAGTTGTCCCTGGTTCAGCTGCCCCAGACTTCCTTGACTGGTGGCCGTTAGCGCTTCCAGCCATGTCGTTAGGCGGTCCCACGGGACGGCAGGGCTGGGGGCACGGGACATTACTGCGAACGAGAGAAACACAGCACACACACACACACACAGAGAGAGAGCCACTGCAAGCTTGTTCTAAGCTAACGGGCTATCGTATGGATAGCTGGGAATTTTGGCTAACTGATGTAGACAGTTAGATAATTAGACAATTCAGACAATTAGGTGGGCGGTAGCCCTGGTTGTCACTTGGTGAACTGCTGCTCGGTCGTCCCGGGACTATCTAATTCTCCTTGGGGTCTCTTGGTGAACTGAAAGAAACACAAACGTGATAGTCCAACAGTGAGGATAGGAAAGAGCACAGTGGAAACAAACACAAGATGAATTGGTCTGTAATGAAAGGAATGTCAGCGTGCGCGCCGGGAGTGTTAGGGAAATTAACAGGCTAAATGCTCAAGATATACCAAAATTCGGCTTGTACTATGGGTTGTCCCATTTAGCTCATCCGGGGTGAATTGAGGTTGCTCAAGTGGAAACCCAGCGGTGTGGTTGGCCTTTCAAACGCTTCCAAACACCCACTGCCGTGTCCCCGGTCCCCTGCCACTCTGTGTCGCGTTGCGCCCACTCAAACAGCTTATGACTTTAAACACAACCCGACACACCAGTCCATCAACCGCCAGCCCGCGCAGCAAAATCGGAACGTCCCCAGAACCCTCTTTTTCAAGAGTGGCCCCGCTCAGGCCCCGGTTTAGGGATTAGTCCCAGAGATTGCCTTGCGTGCGTGAGCTGGACTGGTTGACTTCTTTGGAGTGTCGAATTGCTGATGTCGCCACTGCGTGCCGCAGCCGCGGACAGAGATACAAGAAACCGAGACTCACACACAGCCGGTGTCGGTTACGTCGGTCGGGCCACCCCCCCCTCCGGAGACCAGCCTGTGACGATTCTCAATGCACCTCGGACGCGTGAGCCCTACAATGGATACACAAAGAGGGTAAACAGGTGGAATTAAAATGAATTAAAAGCTCCCCTGTTCACCGGATCAAAGGCCTTTTGATTGTAGGTGAGAAGGAAGTGGAAGTTTAAATATCAAGAGCAATTTAGCAAAAAGGCAAAAGTTTCTGTCAAGTAGTGATAAAACAAAAAGCACCTTTGATACTGTTTGTGATTACCAGACTGAGCTTTGTTCCCGATGGGAGGGGAAAAGAAAACTTTTGCAGAGAGAGAAAAAAAAAAAATTTAATAATAATAATAAAAAAAAAAAATTTTATAATAATAATTTTTAATTAAAAAATTAATTAAAATTAAAAATTAAGATTAAAAATTGAAAATTAAAAATTAAAATAAAATTATAAATTAAATTAAAAACAAATGAGATAAAAATAAAAATTAGAAGCTCAACTTAATTCAAATTAAATTCAAAGCAAGTTTAAATGAAATTTAACTAAGCCTGTAAGGAAAATCAAATAAAAGAAAGCCAATCAAAAATCCTACCCTATAACGATTAATCTCTAAATGGGAGTTATCCAAATAAAAGAATTAATCAGGAAGGGCGTAGGGATTAAGTGTTGCGCTGACTTAACAGGGTATAGCCACACGGTGGCGTCCTTCCTTCCAATTGGACTGTCTGTGACTTAAACCTAATTTCACTTTGGGTTAGAGGAAGTTATGTTTCTTTTTAAACTTCAAATTCGAATAAGGGTGTTTAATCAGCGAGAAAGGAGATTTGGTTGTTGCTAGAAAAATTGTATAAATGAAACTGTGTACAACAGTAAGCAATAAACAATTTATAGGCTCAAACTTATTTTGTTAAGGCAGAATCAAATAACGGAGAGTGAAACTATCCGAATTTATCCACACGATGGCGCTATTGCGCCCGCCCTAGACTAGAGTTAGTTAGGCGGAAATGCTCACCAGATGGCTTTGTCTGGTTCTAGAGTCGCCCTCCGGCGTGCTGCAAGCGGCGTTGCAATTCTTGAGTCGCCCTCTGGCGGTTTGCAAGCGGCGTTGCAATTTCTGAGTCGCCTTCGCGTTTTGCAAGCGGCGTTGCAATTCTTGAGTCGCCCTCTGGCGGTTTGCAAGCGGCGTTGCAATTTCTGGGTCGCCCTGGCGTTCTGCGCTTTACTGGCTCTTGCAAATCATTTACAAATGACTGGTGCTCTAGATGCACGCGTAACAAGACGGGTGAATGCAGGAATTTTCCGTCTGCCTATTCACGCATTTTACATGGACTCCAATAGACATTTATCAATATGGCTGACGGTTTTCAGCATCTCTGATTCAAATGTTTTAGGTCTCAAGTCTTTGGTTAGCTAAGCCAGACTTAAACCAGGAGTTATCGTTTATCTTAACGATATAATAATTATTCTGAGGCCCCTTATATTGTACAGGAGAGTCTCGTCCTGTCCCAATCTTCCGCACAGATAGAAACTTTTTGTAGTTCAGATCAAGCGGGATAACGCAACGTACGTGTCTACAGACATCATCAAAATCTCATTATTTTGATGGAACACATAATATATTGCTCGAGTCAAATGTATGGATTTTCTACAATACATTCGTTTGGAAATCACGCGGATAACCCTATTGTGCCTACGGCTGTAGAGTTTTTCGTTTCAAAATTGGATTTTTGTACCGTTCATATTTTCATTAACATAATCCGGCTACTTCAACATTTCTCAGCATCTGTTTATGCTTGGGTTCGCCTTGCGCGTACCGTTCAATTCACAAAACAACACCAAAACAAAACGAAACAAAAACGCGCGTGCAGGTTATTAATACTCCAAAAATACACAATGAATAGAATACGAATATCATTCACACATACACAAACGTTTGAAACTTGCCCGCATTCTCCACCATAAAATATGTAACAACAATGACTTACTTATGAGTTTAATGTCTCGGGGAATAATTAACTCAAAAGGGGTTTAATATTCAATATTCATAAATTTATGAATATAATTTGCCAGTCATTCATTACGTATTAAAAATTTTCCGATAGGGAAAATTGTTTAATTAAATACAAGTAACCCTTTATGAAATTGCTTGAAATTATCCTACTAAGTTCGTCCACCAAATTAGTAATAGACTTTTCAACTCAATTCTCCATAAGGGATCACTGCTTTACGAGCGCATAAGAAACATTAACTTTACTGATCAGGACAAGTTCAATATTTCAAATGGTCATACAGTTTACTTTACTAACATAGTAGCATAAGCAGTTAGGTAACTTAGATCGCAAGTTTCATTGACTTTGTGTATGTGGGAGAACAACAGACCCAACTCATTAAATGTCTTTCTGGAGGTTTAATAAACACAGACTAAAAATAACACTACGATTCACACAGAGAGTACACACTAAATATGCATCAAGAAAGTAGACATGTAGGTATTAACGAAAGAATACATAAAAGAGAATAATGAATAGACTGAAATTAGAGAGAGATAAAAGAGAGAGATGAGAGAGAGAGAGAGAGATGAGAGAGAGATGGTAGGCTACAAAGCATTTAGAGGTAAAAACACAGCTTTCCTTCAGTTCAACAACTACGACCTTCACGGAGCTTGTCCCAACGGGACAATACACACCTTCTTTACAGCAGTTTAAATTTTATAAGAAGAAGAATACTTGCATTTCTTTTGGTTTCGTTTTGGCTTCTCGCTTGTGTGTGTGTGTATATATTTCTGCGTCTCAGGTAGTTCTCTCCGAGGTCGGGAGGTGACGTAGTTTTCCTTTAGCGGCGCTTCGGGTCTACCTCCTGAAGAAGCCTGTGGCTTAAGTTGATGGAACGAGGAACAAAGGATTGTTGAAGAGGAGTTTCCAGAAGAGAAGAGTTCAGAGGAGAGTTTCAGAAGTCAAACCGGGAAGAAGTTTCAGAAGCGAAGAGAGAAGTCAAGAGGGAAGATTGTGGTCTCCACTGATCTTTTAAGAGAATTAATCCACGCCCCCTTCTGGCTAATTCACCCAATCCAGAGGGTGAATTCGGTAGCGGGAAAAGTTCTCTTTGTCTCATTTTATGGCCTATTTTGCATGTTCCTGAGGTGTCGTAAAGGGGTGTTGATTTTGTATGGTTTTACTCCCAAGTCGGCTAAACATATTAATGATACATTTCACAATCCCATTTTGTGCATCATTGAGTAAGTCAAAGAAATAGGAATATTTAGGTATCAAACACCTTATGGCTGGGAGATATTAAAACAGAGATACAATTTTACACAGGAATACAAGCATTTAAAATGAGCTTACATTGTTTCTATGCCATGACTGAGTAGGCCTGAGTCAAGGAGCATGCATATACACACCAAGCTACCTCGTATACAGTCTAGAATAGTCTTAATTAAAGCTTCATAAGGTATGTGTGTGTGTGTGTGTGAGTCCTTGTGTATTGACAGGAGCCTTGGCGCCTTTCGGTCTGGGGAATGAAAAAGGGGGGGAAACAGGGTTCGAGTCGTGTGACCCGATCAGGGTCTGTGTTATTCGGACGGGGTCGTAAAACTGCCGAAGTTGTCACTTCCCCCAGACTCTGTGGCGTGGCTCTTAATTTACATGCGGCTAAAAGCTATCCCCCCTTGTTACAATCAACATTGGGTTCCTCTTTGATCCTCATTGTAAGAGACCACAGACGCTACACTATATATATATATATACCTATATATCACCCTATATATATACCTACCTATATATAGACATATATACACACACACACACACACACACACACACACACACACACACACACACCGACAGCCTTCAGTCTCTGTTGTTTCAACATGCTGTGTCTAATGTGTGTGACAGCGAGCAGAACCTCACATAAGCACAATTACAAACGGTGTATATCTCTGACCAGAAAAGAGTTAATATCGCTACAGCAATAGGCAGAATAAAACAATTTAGACAATTCTAACTTTACATATTATGCAACATATCACTGATGTCAATAATTTTTTTTCTTAAAGGTCATAATGAGAATTCAGAAGTCTGTTATTTTACTTTTTATTTCTGCCCCCTCCTGCCTTAGCTACAGTACCTGTCAAAAAAAAAAAAAGGTTTTTGAAAGAAGTGTCTTCTGCTCGCTACGGCGACATTAATTTAATCAAAAATACAGTAAAAACAGTAATATTGTGAAATATTATTACAATTTAAAATAATTAAAATTTAATTTAAAATAATTGTTTTTTTTTATTTTAATATAATTTAAAATAATTGCTTAACATTTTTTTGTTTGTAGTAACAATGCAATTCAAACATTTGTGTTAAGATTTAATAGAAACCTTTACTATAAGGTTTCATTAGTTTCCAGAAACTAACAATGACCTGCACATCTTTGTTTGTCAACTTGAACATTTATTAATACATTATTAAAATCAAAAGTTGTATTTGTTAACATTAGTTAATGCCCTGTGAAGTAACATGAACAAACAATGAACAGCTGTATTTTTATTAACTAACGTTAAAGATGAACAAATACATCAAATGTATTCTCATGTTTTTTCGTGTTAGTTATTAATACCTGAACTAATGTTAGTGAATGAGACCTTATTGTAAAGTGTTACCAGTTAAAAGAGAGAAATTAATACTTCTATTCATCAAGGATGCATTCAATTGGCCAAAAGTGACAGTGAAGACATTTATAATGCTACAAAATATCTGTTTAATAAATGTTTTAATACATTTAATAAGTACATCTAATGCATGCTGTTCATTTAAAACTTTCTATTAATCAAAGATGAGTGAAATTATCACAGATTCCACAAAAATGTAAAGCACCACAACTGTTTTCAGCATTGATAATAATAGGTAATGTTTCTTTATCATATCAGAATGATTTCTGAAGGATCATGTGACACTAAAGACTGGAGTAATGATGCTGAAAATACAGCTTTGATCACAGGAATACATTAAAAAAATACATTTAATTTTACATTTGACAAATATTAAAAACATGAAATCAAGTTGTTTTTAAATGTATGTTTATTTATTAAATTAAAAGTGATTTATTCACTTATTATTATTGGTTTGCAACATTTAATTAAGATATAAATATGTCTTAAGCTTTATTTTGAAATGTTATTTTTAGGCGGCACTCCTAGTCCTCCATTAGGAATGACGTTCTCTCTGAGAAACGAATACTCAATCTGCTCATGTGATTGATTAATTACACTGTTTTATCTGTTGTGTAGCTTTATGCCAGTATATACAGGCTACTAAATTCAGAGATGGTGCCAGAGGAGAGTTGGCGAGTGCAAACGAAGGTAACCCCATCCCCCACTCCGCTCTCCAATGCTCCTGTTTGTATCACAATCAACCACAGCTCCGCCTGTGCCCGCTAACCTTTAACCTTTCCACGCACTTCTTTCACAGCACCGCTGTTTGTTCATGTGTGAGATGGCTGCGAGGTCGGGTAGTGTGGGATCACCTGTCTTCCTGCCCTTTCCCCCTTCAACTCCATTTCCTATTCCTCTCTCGGCAGCAGAAACTTATTCGCACTCCAAACTTTTTGCCAGTCACTGCTTGGTGAACTTTTGCCAAGGGTTTGCTTGGTGGGCTGCTGTAACTCCTTCACTCGGAATGATTCTCAAGGCACGTTTTTCCATGCGTGTTCCGACACTTTTCTGCTTCAACTGTTCTGGCACTTTTGGCTTTGACTCGGTTTGATTTCTGTTTTCATGTCTGTTTTTTGCAACGACCAGTTTCTTCCCCCAGAAGAAAAATATACAGTATATTTGTGAATTTTTTAGTTTGCTTGAATTGCTATGAAGGTTTAAAGACAGTTATTGAAAAAGAGCTTTCTGAGCTTATCTTTGTTTTTGTTTTTGCTTTTCTCTTTCTCTTTCTCTCCATATCTCAGGTGAAAATTTTGAGCAGAGTCCACTGCGGAGAACGTTTAAATCTAAAGTTCTAGCGCACTATCCCGACAATGTGGAGTGGAACCCTTTTGACCAGGATGCAGTGGGAATGGTGAGTGACGCAAATAGAGGACTTCTAGTATGGGTTTTCTAGAGAGCAGATACAATGCCAGTTTGTGATTAGGTCTAGTTCTGGAAGAGACCTTTTAAGCTTATTTCTCTTATCTTTCTGTTCTATCTCTGGTGAGTTTTTTGAGCTGTTCCAGTTCTGGAGATATCCAGCTATGCTTAAATCTAAGGCTGTCCTGAATAAAGATTTGTCTAGTTGACTAGTAGTCATTCATTTAAGCCATTAGTCAACTAATCGCACATTTATACTAATTGAATTACTTAAATACTGGGAGGCAGGGCTTGACATTAACACCCGCCAACCCGCCAAAAGTGTGTGTATTTCAGCAGTGGCATGTAACGCAGTCACTCCTATCAGCCACTTTGGTGGGTTGAATTTTATATATAATATATACATTTTTTCAATTGTAGACCTTTAAAAAAGGCATCTGAATGAATAAACTAAGTGCATTGTAGTGTCAAAAATATTGTTTTTCCGATACATATCGATACTAAAATATCTAAAAACAGTTCCAATACTAATTTCCTGCAGAGTAGACACACAGATACCAGCTGCTCTTTCTCTCTCTCTCTCATCTCTCCAACAGCGAGTGACACACAAATCCACCTCCACTCACTCCGCTCGCTCGCACTCACTCACTCACTCACTCACTCACTCACTCACTCACTCAGTCACTCACTCACTCACTCACTCACTCACTCACTCACTCACGCACGCACGCACGCACGCACGCACGCACGCACGCACGCAATCACTCACTCACTCACTCACTCACTCACTCACTCACTCACTCACTCACTCACTCACTCACTCACTCACTCAATTTGCTCCAGATGAATATTGTTGGTGTTACAGGGCTTGAATTTTGGTGTGGGATTCCCACCGATTTTGTGCTCACACCCAAAGTGTGTAGACATAAAGCCGCCTCTCACTACTATATTTAGTTATTTTTCGCTGCTTAACACCGTGTCCTAAATACACGCGACGCGATAAGATTCTAGCGAAAAGCAACTTGTCTGTCCACACCAGACGCGACGTGACTACAAGATGCAACAAATCAATCTCAAAACCCCAGCCAATCAGAACAGCGTGTGGGCGGGCTCTAGCGGCAAGTGCACGGCACCAGAGATTAATCTTGACGGCACTCGCAAGGAAATGAAGGAAATTAAGTTTACATGATCAAATTCACAAATATTAAACCCTTTAAACTACTAAAATACTGAGTTACTAAAACAATTTTTGTCATAGAGTATACTTGTTTTTTGTTCACAGTTTGAACGCTTTTGCTTCAATGTGTTTAATTTCAAGATCTGAGGTGAATTATCCGTTGCTGCTTTTAGTATGACAAAGCTGGGAGTGCGTCGCGTGTAGTTAGGACATGGTGTAATGCGCTCAAACAGTCAAATACACACGAAATAACGTAAAAATGCCGGTCTTAGCGAGTATTCATGTAAACACAGTCAGTTCTGTTTTACGTGAACGCAAACATTTGAGAAAGAAAACATGTTTAACAGTATAATGGACCCGTGCGTCAGATCTTAAAGTGACAGCAGCCTAATAAACCTGCTGCCAAATAGATAATATAAAAAAAATCTATATGGCAGATTTTCCCCATGGTATCTCTGTCAAAATTGTGGCCAGTGAAAATGCTAAGTGGCTAGTAGCTTTGGATAACCTCTAGCCACAGTGGCTGGTGAGCAAAAAAAATTATGTCAAGCCCTGGTGGGGGAAAACTAAACTATAATGGTGTAATATATAGCCTATTCCACGCTCAAGTTCACGCATGGAACTTGCTGCAAAGCACTGGCAAAAGTAATGATTATGAATGTGTAAATGAGACATTTTAATTATTTATTAATAAACGGGTGCTTTCTGAGTCAGTATCAAATAAAGATGAAGCTGACGATGCTGACTTGTCATTTCCGCAGAATAGTGAGAACGCCTTTAGAGATAAATGCACTTTTCATACGGATTACATAATCAGTGAGTGTTTGTATTCTTATTGTTTTTTTATAATTCAAGCTTTATATAGACATTTTTCTCATGTCTGTGAGACAAGTAGTTGAGTTTTGGTTAAATTTAGTGACAAATGATTTCTGACTTTTGGGATCCACTCCAAACCCTATATTTTTACCCCGACATAAAGCAGGAAGGCACTTGAAGTGGTGTCATGCCTATCAACGCCCTTTTGACAGTCTATATTTAGAATATAGCACAGCCTCTTGCATCATATCACTTAAATATAGCATCTATATATTGATAGGGGTTAACAGTATATGACCCAAGATCAGTAGTGGAACAGGAAGACCAAGAGTCAGGAGTGCAATTAATTAAAGAAAAAAATACTGAAGAATAGTTTGCAGTTTCATCATCAGAAGAGAGCTTCAAGTCTCACAAGAAGTTCGTAGTCCATGCTCCCTCTCTCCCTAGCCATACATACAATTGTTGTCCCATTGTTTCAAGGTCTATCCATGCCATTACTGCAACGTAGATGATTCTGATTGGCTCAGAGAAAATAAACAGTCATGGTAAATTTCCACACATTGTCAGTAAATCAGATGCACGTTTCCATACATGTGTCACGTGTTGAAGCTTTCAACGTGGAATTAGGCCCATAGTGACCTTCCAGGTCTGGAGCAGGCCCAGCTTGCCCAGAACAACGAGTCCACCCATCTCTTAGGATGCCCATTGTACACCACCTCAACACTGATCTGCAACACATAATATTGCACACACACAAATATACACAGTATCTCCAAGGTTGGAGCTGATTAAGCTCCAGTTCTAACTAGAATGTTCCCCAAAACATACTGATAACTTGCTTTCTCTCAGTGAGAGGTACAGATATTAGTACAGGCAATATTCATCTTGACTCTTTAGTGTTTCAATAAAAGGAAATATACAGTGAATAAAAAAATACATAAAATGAAAGACAAATCCATATTTCATATCTGGAAGCTGGGCTAAGTGAGCAAACACTGTTACTGCACTCCTGGCATGTAAGGAGTGTGTGATACCTCCAAAATCCAAACACACATTACCTTATTGCTATTATGACTTATCACACATCTCTAGGCCAGGCCCTCAGTCACTCCTCAAAGACCAAATATACACTTTAGAAAACAAGAAACAATCATTGGTTAAAGGAAGGAATCATTATAATAATATAGGAAGATACATATTGATTAAGGTTTTGATTATGAATTGAAATAGTGTATATATATATATATATATATATATATATATATATATATATATATATATATATATATATATATATATATATATATAATATGTGTGTGTGTGTGTGTGTGTGTGTGTGTGTATATATATGTCTATATATAGGTAGGTATATATATAGGGTGATATATAGGTATATATATAGGAATATTGAAGCGGCAGGGGATTTCAGAATCCCCCTTTCAATATAAAACAATCTAATGATAACATTGGAGACTAAAATTGTTGAAATGTAATGAATTTAATAATCATGCAAGGTTGTCGGCAATCTTGAAATGTCATTTAATATGCCTGGCTGTTAAAATTGTCATTGAAATGAGTGCAGTGTGGGATACCTTAAATAAAGACACCTGTTGAAGGTCAAAAACAGCTGAGGGTCTTTTTTGTTGAGTAACTTTTTTGTCCTCTTCCCTTACAGCTCTGTATGCCAAAGGGCCTGTCCTTCCGCACACAGACGGACATCCGCGAGCCACAGTTCCACTCCTTCATTATCACCAGAGAGGACGGCTCCCGAACCTACGGCTTTGCCCTCACTTTCTTCGAGGAGGTGACCAGCAAACAGATCTGCAGTGCCATGCAGACACTCTATCACATGCACAATGCAGAACAGTACGACATTTTGCACACGCCACCCACACCTCGCAGTCCCGAAGACCCCCGTCCCACCCCTCAACATCTGCACGCCGCCCCCTCCCTGACCAGGTTGCAGCGCTTCAACTCCTACGACATTAGCCGAGACACACTCTACGTGTCCAAATGCATCTGCCTGATCACACCCATGGCCTTTGCCAATGCCTGCAGAAAGGTTCTGGAACAGCTGCACCAAGCCGTCACCTCGCCTCAGCCCCCGCCGCTGCCCCTGGAGAGCTACGTCTACAACGTCCTCTACGAGGTCCCGTTGCCACCGGCTGGGCGTTCCTTGAAGTTTTCGGGTGTATACGGGCCAGTGTTGTGTCAGAGACCCAGCACGGCCGAGCTGCCCCTCTTTGACTTTCCCATGCAGGAGGTGTTTGAGCTGCTGGGGCTGGAGAACGTGTTACAGCTCTTCACCTGTGCACTTCTGGAGATCCAGATCCTTCTGTACTCGCAGCGTGAGTAACTGTCTGACTTACTTCTGTAGAGCTAGTGCCTGCTCATTATTAATCTCAGATTCAGACAAATTACACTCAAAAATGCCTAGAGGTTTCTCGAAAACGGCAAGCTCCAATCTGATTAGTTTTATGCAATTTCTAGGAATCTGTGTTCCCAGACCTCTCCAATGTTTCAAGACGAAATTGTGGTACCAAATAAATCCCCAATAGTTTTGGTTAAGATATGTAAGGTGCTTTCGCACCGGGTAGTTCCAGGAACTTAGCTATAGGAACTTCCCTTATAGCTCTGAAGTGATGTAAAAAAGGAAAAATTGTGCGCACATCCAGTGAAACTTTTGCAGGTGCCAGATTAAGAAGAGCATAAATCAAAGTAAACAAAAATCTGCACACTGCTGTTGCTGCTCCCAAAGATTTATTTAAAAAAGACAATGTTTCGACACATAGGGTCCCAAAGGGAGCAGCAACAGCAGTGTGCAGATTTCTGTTTACTTTGATCTGAAGCGATGTAAGCCACACTTGTTGTTGTGACTTTTATTTTGACGACGGAGCCTGAGGATGTACAGTGCTGACATTCTCCTCCTTGATTTGTTTACGATCTGTTTAACAGCCCTGTCTAAAACATTATTAGATTAGAACATTATATGACAAAAGTATTAGCGTTTGCTATGTAGTTGATGCTAAATGTCACTAGCTGAGCAGGAATGCGAAATCATGTTTTGCTTGGTCCAAAGTTGCTTTGGATTTTCTCGATAGCGCAAAGATTGAGCGGTCCGTCTATCACTGTTTCCATGTTCGTAGAGTAACTATATAGGTTATAATCTGTGTGTACAGTGCTTTTAAAAAAAAGGTGGGTGCTTGTGTTTAGCGTGCTTTCGGCCGATCAGTGAACACTTACTTCACTAGTAGTTCCTGTGCTGGATAGACCATACTCTGAAGCAGGAGCTAATTTAGTCTCATAGCTAAAATCGTTCCCAGTTCCTCTGGTGCAAACACTCCAAAAAGCGGGTACTCCTGCCATTAGTTCTAGGAACCATCAAAAGGATCCTCCGTCTGAAAAGCCTTTAGTAGCTCACATGTAAATTATGATTAATTGCCCCCAAAAGTTGGTTGCTTTCATGTCAGTCAGATGGCCCCTTCCTGTTTAAATGTGTCGTTCTTGGCCAGAAGTGTAATTATACTGATGGAACGCAAACGTTTGGTTACATTTCCAGTACATGATGGTCCCAGCATGGGAAGCGAGCTCAGATCTCAACCAGCATAAACCAGCCTGGACCAACATGGCCATTCATGCTGGATTTTTCTTCAGGAATGAGACTAGCTTACTATTAACTACTTCTATTTCGACTCTCATATTGTTTTGGGTATCAGTCTACAAAACCTAGTAAGCTAGACAGCATTTCAATGCATCCCAATGTGAGATTAGTTCCAAACAACTGACAGCAAAATTACTATACTGAATTGTCTATTTCACCAATGTTTCTTTGTTATGCATATTTTTTGTTTATTTTAATATCATGCTGTTAGCTAACATCAACATGCTAACATTTTGAGTGCCTAGTCTACATAGACTACACAACTACTTCTGAATAGTCGTCATTGGATAAATATGCTGTTTGTAATGGCTAACTATAGATGCTAACTAAGCAAACTTTGACTGCCTACATACCACTAACTAACAAGAACAACAAATTCTGGTCCATGGTTGTGATGTAAGCTAAAGGCCGCTGGATGTTGATCTTGTATCAACTTCCTGTTCTAAATGGGTCCTGTTATACTCCTCTCCATGTTTAAATGTCTTTAGTGTGTAATGTTGCTGCTTGAGCATCAAAAAGGTCTGCAAAGTTACAGAACACAAAGTCACTTCAAAGGTAGTCGGGTCACTCTGTGAGTGAACACCCTGAAACCTTGTCTTGAGTTTTCTTCTGGGAATGACATGTCACAGTATTCATCATTTGAATAATTCGTGTCCAAGGCATACACAGAGTAAAGGGGCAGGCCTGTTGTAGTGAGTAGTGTGTTGAAACTAGAGGTTAGGATAAAGGGCGTGGCATTTCCCAAAACACGCTTGAAGCAATTGACCAATCACAACACACCGATCGAGCCAGTCAGAGCAATTCTTCTTTTTAAAAGGCGGGGCTTCATAGAGAAGGGAACTAAACAGAGCGTTACTGACAGACTGGGAAGAGAGGATCTGCAACAATGTCATATATGTGAAAATATAATGTGCGTTTTTTAAAAACCAAGCTTGAAAACCTAAATCAAGACTTTGAGGGCTTAATAGGTCCCCTTTATATAGAAGGAAATCTGAAAAATCTCATCAAGGTTCTGTAAATTGTTTACGAGTTGGCTATAATTTACTCAGTTGTAAATCATTGTTACTAATAGTCCAAAGTGAGTAACAGAAGGTTTATATCAGGGAATGTAATGCCATTTTGACATGAATTAGTGTCGCTGTTTGCTGCCAACTCATGCCCACACTTTCAAATTAAAGCTAATTCAAAACTAATGGCCTGATATCTGAATGAATGCCATGCAAACATTGACTTCAGCTAATTTCTCTGATTTTAGCTTGTTCGGTACAGACACGAGAGAACAAACAGGCAGATATGTTGCAGTGTACTGCGACACACTCTTTCTCACTTTTCACACACACGCTCTCTCTCCATTTCGGTGTCCGTGTGAGCTCATCTTATCGCTTTGTTCTCTTGTTCTTGTCAAACTCACAGCCTACTCTTTTCTCTCAAACACATGGTGCTTTCTGTAGTGTATTTCATGATGGATACATTTAGAAGTTAATCACAAAATTTGTCTTCTGACTGCCATACGCTTAACCTAAATCTGACCTTTAATCTTAAAATATCATTATTTTACTTGTTTGCGTCACATGTTAAATACAATACAATTGACGGTGTAAATCCTCAGCAGGTCGTTTTAGATTGAGTTTAAAGGGGCATGGGAAGATTGTTTTGCGATTCAGTGGCAGATGTGATTGGATCAATTACACCAACAAGGAAGAGCAAATTACAGGAGGTAACTCCAAAACGACAGGGGGCTGGGTGGATGCGGTGGAGGCATTGCTGTGCTGTTTCTTAGCAACCGTTCTCCAGATAAGGAGGGTGGTGGTGATGCAGCATAAATACGATTGGCTGGAAATTACATCATCCCTTTCTGTATCCAGAAGGCTCATGCTTGAAGCGTAATGCTTGTGGACAGTGAGAGTCCAGAATAATAACCATGACTTGATGTCATTAAATGGAGCTGCACACACACACACAGTGGGGTATGTTCTCTAAAACACAAGATAGCCTGTGTTGTTCTATAAATATCAGTCGCATCAGTAGCACATAATATATATATAATATTTATTCATAAATACCCTGGCTCTTTCCCATGGACGTGAATTCTTGAGATGGGCATCTGCTGATAGATCAATGGATGATCGCCAGTTACTGGTCATTTCCATAAATAGAGCTCCGTCTCAGTTGCCACATTGCCTCAGTTCACATGTCATCTGAATGAAAGATTATTACTTGAATTAATGTAATCAATTAATAATCCATAATATTCATCATTTAAAATAATATTAAAAATATTACTATTATTATTATTATTATTATTATTGATTAGTATTATTAACAGTATAATTTATTTTATTGATTTAATAATTTAAGTAATTTAATAAAAACATTATTATTATTACAATAATAATAATATGTGAATAAAATGTGTTGTTATATATTATATTGTATTATATATTACTTTTAAAGGGTTAGTTCACCCAAAAATGGAATTGATGTCATTAACTCCTCACCCTTATGTCGTTCCACACCCGTAAGACCTCCGTTCATCTTCAGAACACAGTTTAAGATATTTTATATTTAGTACGACAGCGTATCTAAGTGTATGCACAATATACTGTCCAGAAAGGGAATAAAAACATCATCAAAGTAGTCCATATGAGACATCAGTGGGTTAATTAGAATCTCTTGAAGCATCGAAAATACATTTTGGTCCAAAAATAACAAAAACTACGACTTTATTCAGCATTGTCTTCCCTTCCGGGTTTGTTTTCAAACCTCAAATAAAGATTCAAACGGTTATGAATCAGCGTATTGATTCATGATTCGGATCGCTTGCCAAACTGCTGAAATCACGTGACATTGGCGATCCGAATCATGAATCAATCCGCTGATTTATAACCGTTCAAATCTTGATGATGTGATACCCTGCTCACGATACTGATAATGTCACAATACAATTCAGCCATAATCAATATCCTATAATGATACATCACGATATCTGTCTAACTATGAAAATAAAATACATGTGAAAAGGTTTTTCAGGTTTTCCAGACTATGGCCGGGGCATCTATTATTTTACTCACAGTGCTGTCCACCATCCCGTAAAAACCCTCTTTTTCTTATGCTAGTTAACTCATGTTCATGTTTCCCTCATTCATGTGTTGAGCGGCACCATGAAGGAGCGACGCTGGGAGCAGGGAAATCTATTTAGAGTGCCTTATTTTATTAAATCAAATATTGTTATTAGGCGCCAGCATATCGATTCAAATATTGCATGAAGGACAACAGCACACTGCCCTATCTATATTTTGTCCCACCCCTACTGTATGTGTGTGGCCTAGAAAACCCTACATTATGGGGACGAAATGTCCCACAAAGATAGCAATAAAATTCTTGTCCTTGCAGGGACATTTTTTGGTCCCTAAGTGATGTTTTTTTGAAAATGTAAAGCAGACAGTTTTCTGTGATGGGTTGGGATAGTTGTAGAGGGACAGAAAATATAGTTTGTACAGTATAAAAAACATTACGTCTATGGAAAATCCCCATAAAACATGCAAACCAGGTGTGTGTGTTTATGAATAGGCCTGTTGTTGGTACTCGGGGTGCTTTGAGGCTGGTTAAGTATTCCTGTCCCTCTGACATGACACCCTATGGGATTGCAGGGTGGAGACCATAATGAAAAAACCTGCCTTGTTTGTCTTTGTTTAGTGTGTATAAGAATAGTATAGACTAAATATCCTCTATACTCTTGATATTTTTAGTTTCAAATGCCCACTTGAGACTGCATTGTGTGCCAGTCACTTAAGAAGCACTCACCTTAAGCATTTCTACAATAACCAAATGTGTGAATGTCAAGAACATTCTCACACACACAAAAAAATACAGTATTTAAAATAGTCTACTTGAAGAGCACTTCAATTCTGTCATCATTTACTCGCCCTCATGGCGTTCCAAACCTGTGTGACTTTCCTTCTTCTGTGGAACATAAACAAAGATATTTTGAAGAATTCTTATATTCTTATATAATGGCAAGAAAGTCATTCAGATTTGGAATGAAATAAGGGTGAGTAAATGGCTGACTATCCCTTTAAATCTGATATACTGTATTCATATTTACAGTCCGTCGTCGCCGCAACTTTTGTTTTCATATCTATGTAAATATCTGTTCCTGGTCTCTGGTGTGGTTATTGTATCTGTGAAGATAATTTGCATCACTGTAACCCTGTTCTGATGCATCTAAATGTGTCTGCTGTCCAGATTACCAGCGGCTGATGACGGTGGCGGAGAGCATCACAGCCTTGATGTTCCCCTTCCAATGGCAGCATGTGTACGTCCCCATTTTGCCCGCTTCACTGCTCCACTTCCTGGACGCTCCTGTGCCCTACCTCATGGGTCTGCACTCCAATGGCCAGGATGACCGCACCAAGCTGGAACTTCCCCAAGAGGTGCGTGACATACACTCACTCCTACTCAGTACATGATGAAGTCATGTGGTTTTTTTAGATTAGTGCTTCAACCTTATAGATGATTGTCAGAAGGGTCTTTTTGAAATAAATAGAGATCTCATGTATCATCTCATTAGGTCATGCATCCACATCTTTCTGTGGTTTGTGGTAATTAGGCTGAAATCCCCTTAATGCTGCACAATCAAATAGATACATATAAATATATATGCTTGTGTGTGATGGGGTAGGCGATTATACACGGTTAACAGGTAGAAATTTGTCAACTGGTAGATTTTGGACTATCGGTCACGAAAGCTAATCGTTTGCATGTGTTTTAACAATGTGGTTTAAAAAGAGGTGATTCTTAAACCGTTGAAGCACAATTAGCTGCGAAAAACAACTCGTTTCAGATCACGCGCTCTCTGAGAGACGACTTAAGCACATGGTCCGAACCCACTTTTGCTACTTTAATGACAGAAAAATGGTTGGTCTAAAGGCACATGGTCTAAAGAGGTTGTCCTTAGTTTTTTTTTAATGAGTCATGGGTGTGTTTTGGGCGCAACATTCAATAAACCAATCAGAGTCTCATCTCCCATTCCCTTTAAAAGACAGTTGCGCTTGCACCATGGCGGCATTTTGGGAGCGAAAAACTGAACGCTTCTCCATAGGAATTCTTTTATTTTTAATATTTCAAAATGTTTGTGTGCTGCTGCGCGTCCCTGTGTGTGTAATGAGTAGAGTGTATGTGCGCTGTTCACCGCCTATAGGCGCTTTGCTTTATTAAATAACACAAAAATACATACTGCACTATTGACTTTAGGGCAGGTTTTTGTTGGTCAAAGGCGCAGTCGTTTTCTATTCCTCAAAATAGCAACGCTCCAACAATGTGCCTGAACACACCTGGTTTTCAGACCAGACGCCCATGCGTGAACAGATGGGCGTCAGTGCTTTTGCTATTTAAACAACATGGCACTGGACGTGAAAATGACCACTGTGTCGTGCCTGGCATCGCATTGTGCTGTGTGTATAATAGGGTCTATAGTGTGTGTAATAACTGAACTCAGTGCTTTTTTATATGCCATAAAAATGAGTCATACTCATACATAAAGTCCTAATAAAGAGTGTGTTAAATGAATACAACATTCACAGTGTTGGTTGGATGTATATTATATGTACCATTTTTACTGTAGCTTTTTTACCATTGAAATACACATGTACAACACATACTGGAATATTTTATTCAAAGCCAGAATAATTATAACTCCCTGTAAAACCTTTCTGATATTCTTCATCTCTGTACTGAGATGTGATTAAAACAATATTTGTAAAACCTTTTGTACGAAAATAATCTTTGTGACCTTTTTGACTAATCTTACTTGCGCACACGTCTTTCAAAGCAAATCTAATATCAAACATGGGTCGGCTAGATTGGCACTTCTTTTACTTCTTTTAATGCTTATGAAATAAATCTGTGGCGAAGCCTGCTGGGAAAACAAGCTCTCTGGTGTATCACTGCCATGTGCCCTTTTAAAAAATCTACTGTGGCTTATCAGAATGATTTCTGAAGGATCATGTGACACTGAAGACTGGAGTAATGATGCTGAAAATTCAGCTTTGCATCACAGGAATAAATTATATTTGAACATATGTAAAATATTTATTTTAAATTGTAATAATATTTCACAAAATTATTGTTTTTACTGCATTTTTTAATCAAATAAATGTGTCCTTGGTGAGCATAAGATTTTAAAAAACATTTCAAAACCCTTAATTATTCTTACATTTTTATCCATTGTACCAGAAAACATTTGGTACTTTTTTGGTGATGTGCATTCATATTTGTACCTGTATTTAAACGTTTAACATTATTCAAATTTTTTAATATATAATTCTCAACTGATCATCTTTTTTGTTTGTTAGTTTGTCCAAGGCCCTCTAGTGCACAGAGATCGGTGTTACTACATTGTCTGTAATCTCTTTTTCAGAAATTTCTCCATTACATAAAACCATAGATCAATGCTTGTAATGAAATGACTCTTTTACCCTTCAGGCCAACCTGTGTTTTGTCGATATCGACAACCACTTCATCGAGCTACCCGAGGACCTGCCTCAGTTCCCCAACAAGCTGGAGTTCATCCAGGAGATCTCGGAGGTTCTGCTGGCGTTCGGCTTGTCTCCGGAGGCAAACCCACAATGCAGCGAGGGCCAGAGCAAGCTCAGGGGCTTCCGCTCGGGTGACATGGCCTCCGACAAGCGCAACGGCAACCTGGCCGGCTCACCGCTCAACTCGTACTTGCTGAGAGAAAACCAAACCATAGCTCGTCTGCAAGCGCTGGTCAAGAGGACTGGAGTCAGTCTGGAGAAGGTGAGCATGAGAATCAGGGACTCAGAGACATGGAGACTGACTTAAAATAGATTTAATCAAGGCTTGACGTTATGCGCGTGTATTTCAGCAGTGATGTGTAACACAGTCACTCCTATAAGCCACTTTAGCGGATTAAACTTTATATAATATATACATTTTTTAATTGTAATCTTTTAAAAAAGCATCTGAAATAAACGAACTGTAGATTATAAAGAAATATAGATTTTTTTGTTGGTGTTTGGTTTTGTTGGTATTGTTGGTGTTACAGGGCTTGAATTTCGGTGTGAGACTGCACCTATTGTGCATAATTTTTCTCATTCCTGCATATTTCGTGCTCACACCCAAAGTATGCACACATAACCCCTCATCTCGGTACTAAACTGAGTTCTTCTTCACTGATTATTGCACTTAAACAGTCAAATATAGGGATGCACGATATTATCGGCACGACATCGGAATCGGCCGATAAACGCTTAAAATATAAAAATCGGCATCGGTCGATATGAAAACATTATGCCGATATGCCTTGCCGATATGATAACGTGTTGATATGTGCCTGCAATAACTCACGTGTGCAAGGAGTGCTACAGCGAAAAGACCATGTCAGCACTGCAGTCATTCTTCAAGTGAAAACAAGAAAATACATTGCATGTACAGTGATTTATATTGACTGTTTTTAAATGCTGCCTTGAATTTCTGAATGCACGTACAGAAGGACGTGACCGTCAGCAGCAGATTTGCCACGTTTTCACAACAAAACTAGCCCAAAATAAGCCCAATCGCGTCTCCCCAGTCCCACTCTCTAGCACGTGCGGCAGCCTCCATAGCAGCAGAAGCTCCTCCAGGTCCTAGTGCCCTCCCGCTAGACCGCTATATATTTATACATGTAGTGGGTGCGCTGTTGTTACACTAATACAATGAAAAGTAGAATACACAAATAAATTGAAGTTACTTCTTGTTCTGAATAAACAAATCAGTAATGATGTCATAAATCACAAGCAAGCCCAATCGCGTCTCCCCAGTCCCACTCTCTAGCGAGTGCGGCAGCCTCCATAGCAGCAGAAGCTCCTCCAGGTCCTAGTGCTCTCCCGCTAGGCCGCTATATATTTATACATGTAGTGGGTGCGCTGTTGTTACACTACTACAATGAAAAGTAGAATACACAAATAAACTGAAGTTACTTCTTGTTCTGAATAAACAAATCAGTAATGATGTCATAAATCACAAGCATGACACTTGTAAATTAAATACTTTTATATACAGTGTATTAATCTGTAATAAAATTTTACGAAATGGATGATGAAAAATAATCAAAGGAGCTCTACAATAATTGTAGAATTAAAAGACAGCATCAATGGATGTCATGCCACCCCCACTTCATGTGCACAAACGTTAAATCCAAAAATACAATATTTAGGTTACAGCTGCATCTGGGGTGAAAAATTACTGACTTTATTATTGTTATTTTCAGAGCTTTTAATATACTCTTATCATAAAAAGAACTTTATTAACATTTATTTATCTTCAACAAGAAGGATACCTCAGAAATCTGAAACCAGAATGAAATTTTTTTTTTCATTTTTTGCTTGAGTTTTTGCTCAAAATGGTGTTGTTTCCAAACAAAGGAAAAAAATAAACATATATCGGCATCGGTATCGGCATCGGCCAAAATGAGCTGAAAAATATCGGCATATCGGATATCGGCAAAAATCCAATATCGTGCATCCCTAGTCAAATACTCAAAATAATGTCAAAAGGTCGGTCTTGGTGGGTATTCATGTAAACACATTCAGTTCTGTATTAAGGGAAGGCAAACAGTTAAGAAAGAAAACCAGTATAATGGATCTATGCATCAGGTCTTAAAATGACAGCAGCCTAATAAAGATAATATTAAAGATATCTATATGACAGTTTTTCCCCATGGTATCGATGTCAAAATTGTGGCCAGTGAAAATGCTACTTTGGATAACCACTAGCCACAGCAACTGGTGAGCCCTGATGATTTCAACTGATTTCAGGCCCTGGTGTTAAAGGTTTGTTGTGGTTCTTTAATGTGCCCCATTCATGCAGTGTGTAATAGAGCTGTTTGTAAAAGTAGAAGTTCTGCAATGTTTCAAAGATAAATGGGGTTGAACAAATGAAAGAACAGATTCTGAAACGAGTCGTCAGTAATTCCATCTCCCTTCCTGCATGAACCTTCGTAGTTTAAAAAAAAAATTGCATAATGCTACGATCTTCATTGGCTGTCTGTGAACAGCGTCTACCTCTTTTCCAATGTTTCATTATTAAACTCGGGCTCAAATTGATGTGGTAAAACGAAACCATTATTACTCTTCGTATCACTGTCTGTGTATAAAGTGCTGAAGAAGAACGGAAATTCTGATATGATAATGGGCGTTTCATTTTTGACACATGCTGTAAAAGGCTGACCAATCAGACAACAGACTTGGCCGCCTGGGAATAGGAACACTTTAAAGGATTATTCTGTAATGAATACTATATATTTTTTTCTGTGATAATTGACAAACTACAGGTTGCAATAAATAAAGAATTAAATATGTTTGATTATCACACTGATTGGCATCCTCATTAAGATAACATAATAAGGACACGGAAGGGACGAGGACAGAATAATCCATAAAGCACTGTTTCCTGTTGGAACTGCATAATAAAGCAAAAGCACAAGTTAATCCTCCTACAATAAAACAATATAATTAAACATTAAATTATAATTTAAACAACTTTAGAGCTCAAACACCAAGTGCTTTAACCTTCCATAAAAAACACTAAATTCTAGCCTAATGGCAGTTCACAATTACAAACTAATAGTATGTACTTTGCTTGTGAAGGGAAAGTACATGGTTTTAAGTGTGTAGTAAGACTGCATGCCATTACGGTTATAGTGTCTGTGGCGTAACTTGATAATGCTGATGCTTCATCGCAGACGAACGATGAAAAAACATTTAATAAACACAAGGAACAATGAATGTGTGTAGTATGAATGTAATCCTGACGTACTACATTGGCCATGTTGTCATTATCATGTGACCCTGCAGTGTCAGTTGTGCCGCTTCACCTCTGTTCATTAATCCTCTCCCTTGGCCTCATGGGATAGTAAAGTGTCCATCGTATGCACCCTTCAGAATCTCGCTGGCAGCATATCGTGTGACACATACAATTATGTATTACTAATGTAATTACATTAATGTATTCATGTACAGCAGTGGATATTTGTTTTTAATGACCCTACATGTTCAGTTAAACCATCAAAATGGAATAGCGTTATATATATTTTTAAATATATTAAATAGGGTATTTGTCTGACAAAATATTTGGCAAAATAGCAAACTACAGCTATAGGTTTTATTTTACTGTTCAAAAATAGGCATAGAAAACACGAAAAGCTCACAGGAAAAAGCGTACATTGCCTGCAGCATAATCAGGTATTCGTTTTTCACTGGTTTTCTTGTTTTTGCATGTGTTCATAATTTCTTTGTATGACAGCCTTCCCAAAAAATATGTTTGCACAATTTGGCATGTCTCATTGCAAGATTATCATCACAAATAAAACAATTGACTACAAGCACAACTGTGCAATAAATGATTTATTATTTGAACACAAATTGTATTTAGACCAGAATATTCCACATTTGTTCAGTTCATTTTTGACGCTGTAAAAAGTCTGACAAAAGAGATTTTCTCGCTCTTGTGTTCGTCTGGTTTCTCTGGTGATTTGCTTTGAATTCAATAAATCCTTTTTTGAACTGAACAATAACTTGAGCAATGATGACAGCTGCTTTGTGGAAAACATAGCCTATCTTTTCAGTGTGGGCAATAATTATAATTATTGTGTGGGCAATGAAAAGCTGAATAAATGGCTGTTAAGACTGAGCACTCTCTGTTCTGATTCTCAGAAAGCATTAAGCAGCTTAAGGACACGCAGTCTTTCTAAAGACCAGGGATTGACCCTTACTCTTAATATAGCTGCTAGAGAGAGTTTGACACATCTTTAAATCTGCACTAGTTCAATTCAATATTCAGCGATTCCCATATTTAGAGTGAGCCGTCAGGCACTTGTTTGCTTTTCTTGCTCTCTGTGTATTGCCACTCGCTCTGAATGGTTATATTCTCTCGGGAACGAGTCTTATAAATCAAAGCAGATTTGTAGACTTCTGTTCCCAGCTCTCCCTGCTCTCCATTCAGGGTGTTTCCATGGAGAATAGATAACTCAGATCAGCTCCAAAAGCTGTGCTGATATTTGCTCTCGCATTTTCCCACTCTCTTCTTCTAGCTCTCTGTTAACCCCTTCCTGAACTTTTAAAGTTGGCCTGAAATGGAAATTCTATTTTTCTAAATGCTTGTTATTGATCTTTTTAAACTATTCAAACATCCATGTTTTGTCAGACTTCTCTCTGGAGAGTTATGCCGGACTTTTACAATCATTTAGTCTGCTTAAATCCTGGCCTTTACTTGGGCCCTGTTTACAGCTGGTATTAAGATGCATTTTGGTCGATCTGATCACAAGTAGACGAGTAGACACATTCTTTTGTCCACTTATAACCACTTATGTCCTGATTTCTTCGAAGGGAGGGTCTATGAGTGGATAAATGTATGGGCTTTCGATCAAATGGATAAAATAAGCTCACACAATTTACATATGAATGAAAAGCATCTGCTTTCGTTTCTGCTCTGACAGCCCCAAGACCAAACGCTGTGTGTTAAGGCGGGAACACACCAAGCCGACGATCGGCCGTCGGGCAGTTTTTGTGCGTCGGCCAACTAAGTTTCCTCGGTGTGTTCCACATGGTTCCACATCGTCGGCTGGCGTTGGTCCTCGTCGGCTGTTTTTAAGCCGATTCGACATGTTAAATCGGCGTCGCCGCATGTCGGGCAGTCGGGACATATGATCGTTCTGATTGGCTGTTCAGCTAGCGAACCAGAGCACGAGAAAATAAAAACGGAAGTGACGAAGCAAGTAAACGACGGAATCAAGAGGGAACACAGAACGCCTGTCTCATTTGTTTATTTTCCTCATTCCAATACACGTGAATATTGTTAAAAGATATGGCTGTGTGGACCGAGGCAAGTGAGGACGAATTGATCAGCATGATCCAGGAAAGGCCGGCTTTGTATGACATTACAGAAAAATGTTAACGTTATGTCAACTGTGTGGCGAAAGCAGAACTGTGGCGTGAGATCGCAAATAAAGTTGTCATGTCAGGTAAGATTTCCTTTTTTGCAATAGTTTTTTCTTCTTCAGTAGTCCATATTTTAAAAAAAAACTGCATGTTAGATTGTTGTGTGCAACTTTCATCTTTGCACAGCAGTTAATTTCACATTCAAAATGCACTAAAGATATCAAAACACTTAATGCATGTCTTCTTGTCCAAAAGCAATGATAAATCCACAGTTTAGCCCTCATATATTTCGGTTGTACTAACTGTGTGGAGAGTTTTGCAAAAGTGACCTAAATGTATTGAGAAATGTGTTCTAGCGACTTTAAAAAAAAATGCTGTCATCCAGAATACATCCAGTTAAAAGTAGAACAAAAATGAACATTACAATAGCCATGAAATTGACATAACTCAGCGTAATGTTTTTTTTTTTTTTTTTTTGTCCCTCCTCAGAGAAAGAGCTCAAGAAGCGGTGGGATTCATTGCGAACCCAGTACATGTGTTACAAGAAACATGGACCCTCAAGAAGTTCTGGAGCTCAGAAGACCCACCTGCAGTTTCTAGAACCTCACACAAAAAGGAAGGAGTGCACCTCAAATCTAACTATCAGGGTACACACACACACACACACACACACACACACACACACACACACACACACACACACACATATATATATATATATATATATATATATATATATATATATATATATGTATATGTATGTATGTGTGTGTATATAATTATTTTATTTATTTTTTCTTTCCATTTGAACAAATGAACATTTTGCTTTTGGTAAAGTGGCCAATGAATGTTCAGATGGGTCTATTTACAAGTAATTCAACAAATCAACTTCCACAATGTGCATCTGAATAGATCCATTTAGCCAATTTGCAGGGTATTGTTTTAGCTATGCCCGGTTATTGTTATGGTTTATTGGTGAACAAGTGTAAGAATCTATTGTATCACATTGTTCACATTTTGATTGTGTCTTTAAGGAACCTTTGTCTGAAAGTGAATCCTGTTTACCCTCAGATGGTACCAACAGTGACACCTGGATTGGCACCCGTGAGGAGCCCAGCTTCATTACGGCTGAGCTACGGCCCAGTACACCCTTGGCTGAATCTACCTATATAGCTACTTTTATAGCTATTCTCTATATAGCTATTTGTGCCCATTGTACTGAACATTGGAAAATAAAAAAAACTTTGACTTTGGGTACTTGCATTCACAGTTCTTTATGTAAAAAAGGATCACAAAACACAAGATGATGCAGAATTCTAACCCTTATTTTGCTATTTGACATCTAACTAGCAGAGTAAATAAACACATCTTTATTGATGTTTTAATTTAAGAATAAATAGATTTTCAATTAATAGAGACATATTTTCATTATGTGTTACTTCCACAATACAATGTTATCAAAGTGCAATATCTGTAAACTAATAGTTAGCATGGTTACTGTCAGTTAAGTTCAGTGTATGGTTTAGTGTTACATTATTTTCATTAACATTTCTGTGCCACTGGAGATTTCCTTTCCAAACTGCTGTTATGTGATGTGCAAGAAGCAGCATGATATCATTTTGAAGAAATGTCACCATAGGCATGTTTCCAATGAAAAAAATATATACAAATTGTCATAATTCATTGAACTAGCACCAAGCATTGTTACAAACATAATTTACTGTAAATCAGACAGAATTCGTCATATATATTTATTTTAATAATCCTTTGGGCCATTGTTCAGATTGTGTCACATTAACTTCCACAATGCATCTGAATGAGCCAATTTGCAGGGTATTGTTTGAGCTATGCCCTGTTATTGTTATGGTTCATTGATAGGTGAACAAGTGTTATATAGGGATGGCTGACGCGAACCTGACGTTTCGACACTGTGTCGAGATCCCGAAGCGCAGATGCTTCGAAACGCTGCTCCGAGCTGTGATTCGACACACCCATGTCACGTGACTACCGCTAAACGAAGCACTGAAGTGTTTCATCAGGTGCGCCTGTCGAGACTGCTTTGATTAAAAGGGGCGGGAACAAACCACACAGTCACACATCTAAATGAACCCCATTCCCACAGTTTAAAAGTGAAGATAATCCATCTTCACCTCATGGGTTTTGAGAAGATACATTTTGTGATATAAGTGAGATTTGTGCACTTTGGTTAGTTATATTTAAGCTAGATTTAAATGAGATATATTGACTGATAGGTATAGACAGCGACAGATAGTTAGGATAGATAAAGGCTAGTGACACATTCATATAGGCTACGTTAGACTTATAGATATATAATATAGAATATATAGATTTAGAAGATATTCTTAAGTGATATATATAGATAGTCTAGATATGGAGGCTCCACATAAGAGATGTCACAGACACTACATCTGGTGTGGGAGCATTTCCATTTGGAAACAGCACATAAAGTGAGATGTGTGTAGTGTGTATTTTATTGGCCCAGAATGCATGATCCATTAACTTAATTTTCAGTAATTTTCCCTCATTTGTATGTACTTGCAAAAAAAAAAAAAAAAATGTGCATGCCAGCAACAAGTGTCCCGTCTTGTGAGAGAATTTTTTCAAAGGCTGAAATATATATATATATATATATATATATATATATATATATATACACACACACACACACACACACAAGTTGACTAAATCCTTCACCAGCAGAGCAATTCATATTTTTGAATAAAAATGTTATGTAACAAATGACATATTTTATTTCTTTTAATAATCTTTTTAATAATTCCAATTTTTTCAAAGGCTGGAATATATATATATATATATATATATATATATATATATATATATATATATATATATATATATATATATATATATATATATATATATATATATATATATATATATATATACACACACACACACACACACACACACAAGTTGACTAAATCCTTCACCAGCAGAGCAATTCATATTTTTGAATAAAAATGTATACATGTAACAAATGACACATTCTATTTTTTTAATAATCTTAAGTTTTCATGACAAAAAACAAAAACAAAAGACTACAGTTATTTACAATGAGGAGGCTACAGGTTACAAAGCCAAGTAGTTGTCAGACAGATGTTAAAAACGTGTTTTTTATTTTGTTTTGCTAGTAGTAGATCACTGTCAAGGTTATTTCAGATAAATACACGCCAGTGTCCACTAGATGGCGTCATGGAGACGAGTGTCGGGTGTTGTTTCGAAGCTTCGGCACATTTGCTTCAACTGTTTCAGTGTTTCACGAAGCCTCGGTCTGCCCATCACTAGTGTTATAATCTATGGTTTCACATTTCGACTTCGGGTATCCATGGTTTCACCCATTTAGTGAGCGTTCCTCGTATTTTTCGCGTCCGCTTCTACCTTTCCTCTTCCACAAGTAAAAGACCAAGGGCTGACAACGGCAATGCCATTTGCAACGTTCTGAAATGCACGAATCCGTCTGTGTGGGGAACGAAAACGACAGCTGATATCTTTATAGGCAGCTCTTCCGGTTTCCCGCTTCGAATAATGAAAACAGACTACTGCCACCAGCTGGGACGGAAAGGTATTTCCTCTAACGCATGCGCAGAACGGACGCGCTATTGGCCGTCTGATGTCGAGCGTCGGCTTGGTGTGTCAGGGCAACTTTGGACCGCTTTGGACCCAAGACGCTGCCGACGTGAGCCAACGTGAGCCGACTCAGCAGTTTGCTTTCGTCGCCACTAGTTGATCTGCGTCGGCTTGGTGTGTTCCTAGCTTTAGAAATCAGGAATGGTGAGAGAACATTGTGCTTGAGATGTTTTTCGCCTTTAAACCAAACTTTGGTATCTAGCCGACAAAGTTTAAATCCCGTCTGGCTCGCGCTCTTCCCATAATGTTCCCGCATTAGGTCAGTAGACGGAGAGAAGACGGTCTTTTGTGGCTGTTTGAACACATTCGACCACATTAGTGTCTACACTACGAAAGCAATCCGGCCCAATGTGTTTTCCACAACCTCTGGACGTGGCCGAAAGTGGACAAGCTCAAAACGCTTTAGACCCGTTTACACCTGTACTTAGTGTCGTCCACTTGTGATCCGATCGACCAAAACACTTTTTTTCCCCTTTTGTTTTCTTCTTTTTTTTCCTTTTTAATAATCATTTTCAGTCAAGAAAAGATCTCTCAGTAGTTCCTTTACATCGCGACTTCAGTATTTTTCCTAGTAAATAAGGAGTGTAATTTAGCATTTCATGCAGAGTGGTGATTGTGGTCATATTGACATTGTGTCCAAAACAAAGTTTCCACAGACCATCAAGTACACCATCTGCCATCACTGAAATTCTGAAATTGAAATGCTCACGAAGCAACAAATGACCAGTCTGGACCAATATCCAATGCGATGTGACAGAAATAAAAACCATGCGACAAAAAAAGAAAAAAAAGAAAGTCAGACTAAAATGGTGGAGATTCCTGGCATGCCACTTTATCGTATTGTATTTAGCATTAATATAATTATAGAGAGGGGTAATTTGCAGTGGGGACATAGTCACACCAATTATTTTGTCTTTATAAACTTTTTTGCTCACCATCCGCTGTGGCTAGTGGTTTTCTAAAGTTACTAACAAACAGCTTTTTCACAGGCCACATTTTTGACATCAGTACCAAAGGGGAAAAAGTGTCATATAAACATTTTTAATAGTATCTCACAATTTGGCAGCAGGTTTATCATAGGGGTGTGCATTGGCACTGCCTTCACGATTCGATTCGATTACGATTCACCAGGTAACGATTCGATTCAATTCGATTCTACGATGCATTGTGATGCATCAAAATTCTACTGCACACAAAGCAAATATTTCATCAGTCATGAGGCAATACAAGCAGGTATTAAACAACAGATTCTATTGGCTGCTATGTGTCTCCTGTATCTTTGACATAAAAGTTATTAAATAAAATAAAATGTAATTAAATAAAATGCAATTAACTCTTAAATGCATGACTGTTTCACCAAACATTCTTACATATTCAGGTCGTTAGCGACCCAGATCTATATTTAACATGGATAGACCTCTACCTGTCGTGATAATGTATAAAACTCCTGATTTTAGAGTTACAGCTACAGAAGAATAAAATAAAACCTATTTCGTTACCTTTTGGAGCTTGGAAGGATTCAGTTTGAGCAGATGTTTAATACCATCATCATATGTCCTCGTCAGAGTTCGTTTACCAGTAGATTCAGCATCTGCCTCATATTCGCGATCTCCAGCATATTCTCCAAACTCATTTTCACCGTCTTCAAAATCAATATTTTGATCACTGACAGCTTCTTGACCACATCCATCATCAAGAGACAGTGACACTAACATATGATTGTGTTTAGTACTTGCTCTCTGCAGTAAATCACTGAGCCATTTCAAGTTTTGCAGATTATAATTATTGTTTCGTTTTCTGTCAGAGGTAACTATGAGTGAAACGTCACTTCATCATTGCGTATCAGACATTGCCACCTTGTGGAATAAAGGTGAATTGCGCCGTATTTCGTCATTATAGATTAATTTATTATTGTGCAAAAAATATATACGTACAATCCTACACACCTCGGGTCGTTACCGCGTTTTTAATAACCCGTCTAACGTGGTCATCTCCCTCCGCCTCAGCCATCTTTCTTGTTGTTGTTGTTATTCTCCCGGAACCGGAAGTATTTGAAACTTCACAACTTTATCGTCCGCCAGAAAATAAACAGTGACATAATCGATTATGGCACTTTGCCGCATCGATGCTGAATCGTTCATGCCCCGCATCGCGATGCATCGCCGAATCGATTATTGTTGACACCCCTAGTTTATCAGGCTGCTGTCACTTTAAGACCTGACGCACGGATCCATTATACTGTTACACATGTGTTTTCTTTCTAAACTCAGCAAAAAGACAATCAATTTAGTGCTGAGAGGCGGCTTTATGTGTGCACACTTTGGTGTGAGCAAAAAAATGATGCGCAATCCCATGCTGAAATTCAAGCCCTGTAACAGCAACAATATTTATCTGGAGCAAATGAAACGAGTGAGTGAGTGGAGGCTGGTTTGTGTGTCATTTCAGATGCCTTTTTAAAAGACTACAAATTAAAAATGTATATATTATATACAAAATTCAACCTGCCAAAGGAAGAGTGACCACTGCTGAAATACGTGGTGAATGATAATGTCAAGTCCTAATAATAATATAATAAATTCATTATATTTCAGTTTTGCCTGGAAAATAAATACTCTACCACAGACTATATTAATGAGTCGATACATCATGGTTTCCTCAAATCCAGTTCCTAAACTAAACTCTGCAGGGCAGTGACCCTCTAGGGCTGGATTGAGGAACCCTGACATAAACTGTTTAACCATAGAGTTAAATATCATATTAAATATTTGAGTCTAACCTGATTAATATTCATGAGCTTTGCTTTTGACTTGTCATTGCAGTTGGATGTGAAGGAGGACACGAGCACTAACAAGGATTCAAAGGTGCAGTGTGATGAAGATGAGATGAAGATGCATCAGTTGAACATCCGGGTGCGAGAGGTCTTCGCCAACCGTTTCACGCAGATGTTCTCAGACTATGAGGTGTTCGTCATTCAGCCCAGCCAAGACAAAGAGTCCTGGTTCAGCAACCGAGACCAGATGCAGAACTTTGACAAGGTAGTATTTCACTACTCATCCCTGTTAGAGGTGACCTTGACCACATACTTCATGCACTGCAAAAAAGGCTTTTCTTACTTAGTATTTTTGTCTTGTTTCTAGTCAAAATATCTAAAAATTCTTACATTAAGAGACATTTACTAGACAAGTAAAAACTATTGTCTTGTTTTGGGAAGAAATAACTCAAAAAGAAGAGCGTTTTTGCTTAAAATAAGCAAAATAATCTGCCAGTGGGGTGAGAAAAAGAATCTTGTTTTCTGTTTGAATTCAGATTATTTTTCTTACCCCACTGGCAGATTATTTTGATTATTTTAAGCAAAAACTCTCTTAATTTTGAGTTATTTTCCCCCATAACAAGACAATTGCTTTAGCTTGTTTAGTAAATACTTCCTGTTTTAAGAATTTTTAGATGCTTGGACTAGAAATTATTGCATTATTTATTCTGAAACAATTAAGTTTAGAGTAGCACTTTGAGATTCTTCTGAATGAAAAGTGCGTTATAAATAAAAAACTTTATTATTATAGAGTAACTGATCAAGTATTGGACTTTTGGATGCTGGTATTTCTTTTAGCCTACAGCAGTTTCATGGACCATTCCTAAATTTCATCCACTGCAGGCCTCCTTTCTGTCGGATCAGCCAGAACCTTACCTGCCATTCCTGTCCCGCTTCCTGGAGACGCAAATGTTTGCCTCTTTCATAGACAGTAAGATCCTCTGCCACGATGACGAGGACAAAGAGCACACGCTGCGAGTGTTTGATTCCCGTGTTGACAAGATCCGCATGTTAAATGTCAGGACGCCCACCCTGAGGACCTCCATGTACCAGAAATGCACCAACATTGATGAAGCAGGTGAGACGGCTTCAGAATACTGACTAGTTTATTTTACAAATGGTACCCACCTAAACTCAGAGCCTTTCTTACCGTCGACTGCAAACTCACATTCAGATCGGCCTCCATCCAATCAACTACCAAAGCATAGATTAAAGTCTCTGTTCTACGTTTTTTTCTTTTTCTTCGATAGAATAGACAGAAGATATGTCACCACTTCTGTTTCAGCACAACTTTAAATCAAATAAAATGTTGACATTTATTTATAAATTATATATATTTAGTTTTGAAGCTTGTTTCAGCCATGAAATAAAAAATCTATTAAAAAAAGTTAATTGCGAGTTTTGCATCTCTCAATTCTGAGGGGAAGAAAGTATATTCGCTGGATATAGACAGCTGACATTTCTTCTCAGAATTGCAAGTTTATATCTCACATTTCTGACTTTTTTCTGAGAATTCAAAAGTGCAAAGTAAATTTTTCAAAAAGTTATGGTTATGTTAAAATATACAGACAAAAAGTTTGTAGCCTCTTCAGTTTAGTTGCAACTTTAAATACAATATTTTTTTTAATTTTATTTATGAATTATACATTTTTATTATGGAATCTTGTTTCCGCCACATAAAAAAAGTAATTGCAACTTTTTTATACCACAATTGCAGGTTTATTTAGTCAATTCTGAGAGAAAGTCAGAAGTGCTGGATATACATTTGCAATTTTGAGGGGAAAAGTCAGAATCACATTATATACAGTAAAGTGCAAAAGTCTTAGGCACATTAGTATTTTCACCGAGCCTGACGTGGTCATACTCAATTCTAGTCAGAATATGAGTCTGATGCTCCATTGGGCTGTGATTATGGGGCGTTTCAACCGAACCAGGAAAGACCTCGATTGGATAAACCTACAACCAATCAGAGCAACAAAGCGACGCATTGTCAAATGTCAACAGAGCTTAACCGCACTGTGTTGCCAAGTCCTTTTTTCCCCCCACGGGTTGTTTTCTATGTCCGCGGGTTGAAGCGACTATTATGTGATATATAGACCCATGAGTGCGAATTTTAGCAGGCAACCTTGCCAAAATAACACACATTTTACCCCCCAAACGCCATTTTCCCCCGGAGAACCCCCCAGAGAAGCTATTGTGTAGGGCTAGTAGTTGGTGGGTTTTGTTGTAAAAACTTGGCAACCCTGTCTGCACGTGCTCTGGAATCAGGCTGGAATACACGATCTTTGCCGATGTTGTAAAAAAACAACAATTTAATGATACACAGAGTACTTACCCAACATGATCATCATTTCTGAGAGAAATTGTGATGGTGAATGCATACAAACAAGCTCTCCGTTTAGGATTCGATCAAATATAATCCAAGCCCCTTTGATGACGTGATGATTACGTTACTGTTGATCATCTGTCCGTCATCGTCTAAAGCCCGCCCTGATGATGTCATTGGTCCGAACAGTTTCTGTTCGGGGATAATTACTCCTCTATGGAGCGATGCCAGACCGAACTGCCCGACCTAAAACAATTCTGGGCGGGGCTAAGTTCGGCTGGCATCCAGGCTAATTTTCACCCCCCAACAATGTTTTTAAGGCTTTTATATGCTGTAGTTACTTCAGTACAAAATATCAGTTTACATTTCCAAATATTCCTTTTGTCATTAATTGTAATTGTCCAGCGAGATTTCTTCAAGCATTTTGGAGACGCCGTCACAGTTCTTTTGGATTTAATCTTTCAGTTTTTTTGTGTCTTTATGTAATCACAGACGGACTCACTGATGGTAAGATCAGATCACACCGGCTGCTGTCTGACTTTTTCTTCCTTTAAAAATCTCACTGGATTTTTACAATTAATGGCAAAATGATAGATGGAATATTTGCTACTGACACTACAGCAAAATACATAAATAACTGGCTTAAAAACATTTTTGTGTGTCAAAATACTAACATGCCTAAGACTTTTGCACGATACTGTATATACTCGCAATTGCAGTAGAGTTTATATCTTATATTCAGACATTTTTCTCAGAATTGAGAGATAAACATTCAGAATTGCGACAGAGTTGTGAAATATAAATATGTGGCACTGGGCTAGAGTTAAATTTGGACCCTTGCATATTTTCCTCTACTTTGTGATTTTGTGAGGGCCATTTTCAAATGGGTATTGATTAAAGCTTTATCTTAATCGATATGTGACCTTTATTCATCAGAAACCTTGCTTTTAAAATGTTATTGGAAAGTTGATCTGTTTTCCCCATGACGCATCATTAAAAAGGAAATCTATAAGTTTTAGCCTGTAATCCATAGGCATCTCGCTTCATGCAGCGGTCATGCTGAATTCTTCTTAGTGCAATGCATTATGGATAGGATTTTTAAATCACGTGTGTTCATGCATGCTGATGAAAATGGAGCGTTCAAGCATAGAGAGCCAAATGGAAATGGTATTTATTATTAACGTGAATAATGATTGATTAAAGGATGTTCGTGCGGAGGAAACCATTTCAAAGCCTCTCATTTATCATCATAGAGCTGATTAGAAAGTTAGATTATTGCATTGCATTTATTTAGAAGCATTTGTTTCATTGGATGGTGCTTGATAAGAAGTAAACAGCCAATATAAATATTATAATAAAATATTTTTAGCCATCAAGATGTATTTTGCATTCGTTTCTTTATTAGATTCATTTAAAGGGACACTTCATCAAAAAATGTAAATGCTGTCATTTACTCACTCTCAAGTTTATCCAAACCTGTATGAGTTTGTTACTTGTGCTGAACACAAACGAAGATATTCGGAAGAATGTGAAGAATTTCTGGTCTTCATTCACTTTTTTTCTATACTATGAAGTCAATGGACCAGCAACTGTATTTCTTCAGAATAGTATCTATATATTCAACAGAAGAAATAACTTTTAGACCATCTTGGGTGAGTAAATGATGACAGAATGCTCTTATTTTGGGTGAACTATCCCATTAAATGTTAAACATTGTTCACATCTCTTGTTGTAGCATCTCTAATGGCTGATAGATCTTGTGTAAGAGATATTTTGAGCGTGGCGTGTGGGTTCACATCAGTGGCTCAACTGTCTCTTTCATTCGACCACATCACTAGCTCGCTCTCCTCCCACCTTGTGGGTTTTGTGTCTCTGTGATGAAGGTGTTTTTTCTCTGGTGATTCATCAGTAATGTGTGTGTGTGTGTGATGTGTGTCCCCTCAGAAAAGGCCATTGAGATGAGACTGTGTAAGATCGACCACACGGCTCTGCATCCCCACCTGCTGGACATGAAGATCGGTCAGGGCCGCTACGAGCCGGGCTTTTTCCCCCGCTTACAGTCTGATGTGCTCTCCACTGGACCCACCAGCAACAAGTGAGAATGAATCTCTTGGCTTTTCCAACAGACATCAATTAATTAAGTGATTAGTACCCACGGCGTAGGCTTTTAGTGCCACTGAAGCTGGTCCAACGTGATTAAATTGGACATGTTCCTGGACCAGAATAACTTGTTGGCCCTGAAATGATTTTCCCTAAAATAGGATTGTTTGATTGTATGGCTGGATAGATTCATGCATGTGAGTTTAAGTGAACTGATTCAAAACCCCCATTCAACGATTAGATCACTAAAAATGTTGTTTGGCATTTTATATGCTTTAAAGAGGTGGTTGATTTTACTTTTTTAAACTGTACTTAGTGTGTAATGTTGCTGTCTGAGTAAACAACATCTGTAAAGTGACGACGCTCAAAGTTCAAAGCAAAGAGAGATATTTTCTTATAATGCTTGGATAAGACGCCTACGTCTCCTTCGAGTAAAAACAATGGCTAGTGCGGTGGCTGTGATACACATAACCCAGATAGCAGACAAACAGTGAATCAGCGTTGAATCAATGTTAATGCATCAACTAAAATATCATTGAATCAATGTTGAGATGTCAATGTTGAGAATGTTGATTTTTCATCAGGTTTGCACCCTGAAATAATGTTATTTCAACGATGAAAAATAGATCAAGATGGGCTTAAAATCAATAGTTTTCCAACTAAAATTAAACCACTTATTTAAGTGAATCAATGTTGAATCAATGTTAATGCATCCATCAAAATATCATTGAATCAATATTGAAATATAACATTGATTTTTCATCAGGTTTGCACCCTGAAATAATTTTATTTCAACAATGAAAAATAGATCAATCTTGCTTTATGTACAGCAGGATCCTATGCCAGTTCATTTGTCTCTTTATTTTATTCATTTTAATCAGAGACCATGTGTGGCTGCAGTCGATATGATTTTGCATCAAAAAGTCACTCAAAGTTAACAACATCCTTCAGTTTAGATGCAAATGTATTTATTTATGCCCCCACAGTTACAACAGGAAATCTCACATTGACTTAAATACAAACGGAAACTTGCCAATAAATACAGAAACGACACAGTACTACTGAAAGAAAGACGGTAGAAGAAAGAATAATACTCCAAACTCCGGGGTTTCCACCATGAGCAATGCCCCGAAGCCTTTGAGGTTGTAATGGAGCCAGTTCTGCACCGTCCCAGCAAAGATAAACTCTGATGCCTCTTATTATCAGCATTCACAGCATCTAAAACAACAAGAAGTTAGTAAATATTTGGAAATGTGATTAATTTTACATTACAAATATAGCCTACTACAAAATGAAGTGAAACTTGAAATTTAATCAAAATCTTGATATCCCAGTTAAAACGGTAACATTAAATTCAGGACTATTTAATGCATTTTAAAATCGACTTTAAAGGACCTGCAGACACACAATGAATGAAAAAGCAAAGTGACTATATCCGGTGTTTTATCTAATAATATTATTGTATTTAATAGTAAATAAATAAAGTGTGAAAATGAAACAAGTAAATGAATGACCAAATAGCTAAATTAAGAAAATAAAAGAGGAGCTGTATAGGCTATGGTGGTTTGGAAGAGATTTTTTTTCCATTTACAACACGAACTGGAGGCACAACTGTTTACTAAATTTCTGTAGTTTGATATAGCTGCCTACAGAACTTAAAGATCTCACTCTTTTTTCTTGCTGCATTAAAGATTAAACTGTAATGATGTAATTGTGATCTGCTCTCGTGATGATATCGTACAGCTGAAGCTGAACTAATTGTATTTCCCCTCACCGTGCTAACAGGTCAATCAGTTCTAGTTCTGCTTCAGCTGTGAGATACTCTCACCAGTGGCGAACACAATTACTGACAAGCCAGAAATTCATCTAACCTTCCGATCGCCTCTCGTTTATACACTGGACGAATATAGGATGATTCAAAATGATTCATCTGTGTGCAACGAGTAAGATACGTTTGTGGATCCGCGCCGCGCATGCATTCATTGACTTGTGAGTCGATCCTATATGGCCTCAAAATCCAAATGAATCAAATAGGATCGACTCACAAGTCAATGAATGCATGAGTTGCACGAGTCAGAATTCGGACGCAATTCACAGTGTATATGCCAATCTTAAGAAAAAAAATTATTACAAATATGATATGGTTTGGTGAAAAACAAACTGAAACTCAATGTATTAAGATTATCCTGGCCGTTGGTTGTGTAACTTACGAGGGCGCTCATGTGACTATTATTAACATTGCAGTTCACTCTAACTCGCTGAGGAGAAGCACACAAGTTGTAAAACATAAAGATGAATAAAAACACTAAATTAAAATTGAGATGAATTTTATAATTATATTTTTGTAGGCCACTTACCTCTAAAAAATATGGTCGTTGTCCTGTGTCTTTTTCGCGATTGATGTCTGCTCTGTTCAGCTGCGCTTGCTTTGGTCTGATTGGTGGATGTCTTGAAGGTGCATTACCGCCACCTGCTGGATTGGATTGTGGCGCATTCGATAGGGACACCTATTCTAAATTCTTTATTAACTCTGTATTCTTTAGATAAATAATGAAATGCATGTACATTCTACATGATTTAAATAATAATAATAGCCTACATTTTAATTTATTTAAAACTGATAGACTAAATTTATGGTAGAAGTTCTTTGTTTGTTTTTTTTTATTTGTTTTTTACATTTTTTATTATAATAACATGAAACACAGAATGACAACATTACATGCCAGTAAGCAGGAAAATAATATACCTTTTAAAAAGATTCATAGTTTTTACAGCTTTCTTATTGGAAGAGTCAGAAATCAAACACGCATACAATTTTAACTCTTCCAGAAAAATTTAAAGAAAGGCTTACAATTACAAAATTTACATTTATGTATTCTTTGTTAATCCACACACTCGTTGATGTACTCATCGTATCCTTTGAGGATAATAAATGTGCTCACATTCACACAAATGTACCCAATTGATTTGGACTTGCCTTAACATGTTGAATAATGGGACAGATAGATTGACCGTAAGCCTCAGAATTAAGAATTAAGCTGACCAAACATCAGCATTGATTCAATGTTTGTCTTTTCAACACTGAAAAGCATGGAATTATCAACATTGATCCAATGTTATTTAGCAGTGAATTTTCAACATTGGTCCAGTATGGTGTTAGCATTGAATTTTCAACATTGATCCAATATTACTTAGCATTGAAGTTTCAACCTCAACCAAAATGATGATTCTGATGGAATTTCAACATTGAATCAATGTCACCATGCTATCTGGGAAACCTACCAACATCCGTCACCATGATTTTTGGAATGACTTGCCGTGAGAGAAAAAAAACAGTTTTAGTCGCATAATATCGGTTAATGGAAGCGTCGTCATTTCGCAGTAGTTTTTTTATCGACATTTAGAAAATATCACAAACGTTTTGCGCTAATCTGTAATGGAAACCCGGCTATTGTTACTGTTCGTATCACTGTGTTTACAAGTGCTGAGGAAGCTGGAGCTGAAATTCAGATATGATATGATTCTGACACGCACTGTAAACAATCAACCAATCACAACAGACTGGGCCTTCTGACCAATCAGAGCAGAGGAAGCTGAATCCTTACCCTGACCGTTTCAGACACTGTGAGAAAAGATGTGATGCTGCAGTGTATATGATGTGAAACTGTAAGTGTTTTTTTCCTTGGATGCATATAAACCTGTTGTAGGAGACCAAGCCTGCAGTGCTTGGCCCCCCGGTGACCGGTCCCAGTATAGCCGCCCCTCTGTGTTTTCTAATAGACGAGAGGCAAACAAAACAATAAAATTACACTTCAAATATTTTCCCCCCAAAGTTAGTTTATGTCATTGAAGACAGTTATCATCACACTGATTTCATTTCAAGTGTTCGTTTTTAAAATAAGTTTAGTTTTAGTTAGTTATTTGATGCTTTAAAAACGGGGGGTGTGACGTCATGATTGACAGCTGAGCTCGACGTCTTCTCTGAGTGAAGTTGTCACTGAGGCACTAACAGACTTTTTTCAGGATTTTTGGGAGCAGATTGGAGCTTTAGCTTTAATTTCCATAACTGTTTATTTCACACCAACATAATTAATTGTTCTGCATCTGTGAGAGTGTGGGTAGGCTTTTGATATCGCGACTGTTCTTCCTGCTCTACTTCCTGCTCTCTACTGCAAAGACTCGGTCCTAAGATGTCAGCGCCGTGCAGGCCGTCTGAAAGCTTCAACTCTGGCAAGCAGAAACGGATGATCTCGAGTCGTCCAAGTTTTTTTACGGTCTATGTAGGAGACTAAAAATAGGAACTTTTTATTAGGAGAACTTTATTAGCAGATCTTTAAATCAGCTGGACAACAATGACTGATTTTTTGAAATGATGGGTTTGAGCGACTTGAATGCCATTCAGAGATTAAATAATATAAAAGTCTTATAAATATTGTTTTTGATATATTGCCCCAGCCGTAGTTTATATTAAATTTGTTCCAAGACCAGCAAGGATGCTGCTCTCAGAAGGTGTCTTGCTTGGGTAAATCAATCATTGAGATCATTTCTCATAAGTCAAGTGTTAACTATGTAGGCCAGTTGTTTGAAGGTTTTAGTTTTAATCTAACAGTGTTGTGGTGTTTCAGATGGGCGAAGCGCAGTGCACCAGCACAATGGAGGAGGAGGGACAGACAGAAACAGCACACGGAACATCTCTATCTGGACAATGACCAGAGAGAGGTACGGACGGAATGTGAAGTGAGTGTGTGTGAGTGTGTGTGAGTGTGTGTGAGTGTGTGTGAGTGTGTGTGAGTGTGTGTGAGTGTGTGTGAGTGTGTGTGTGTGTGTGTGTGTGTGTGTGTATGTCTGTGTGTGACTATTTATTTGTGTGTTTGACATTTATACCCACCAACCCGTTATTTGCGGGTGAATTTCAGCTGTGGTGTAGAACTGTCACTCCCTCTAGCCACTTTGGCTGGTTGAGTTTTATTGTAGTAGTCTTCTCAAAAGGCATCTGTTTTAATCATGTTGCGCATACAGGCAGCTGCAGCTGGTTGAGAATGCATGTGATTCGCCAATTAATTGCAAAGTTTAACCATCATAGAGTGAAAGTTTATCATTTGCACGTATTTTAAGTTGAGTCAGCTATCAAGAGCAGGAGGACTTCGGTGCTGTTTTCTGTGCGCACACACGGAGCCACGCAGACGGCACATGAATGCCAAATTAATTGTGCGCGGGCATTTAGGAGAGCAGTCTAAATCAGAGTTAAATAACATCTTAAATGAACTTAAAGAGTTGTGAGGAGATGCGTGTGACACCGGGTCAGATGTGCGTCTTGTTCGGCAGCGGCAGATGTTAAAGGGACAGCAGCCTAATAAACCGGTTGCTTTGATGTCTGTCATTAAAGTTAATCAAAGAAAAGTGTAGCTTTAATTAGGATGACTCTATATTTAATTTATTATTTAGGCAGTGCAGACTGTTTGATAACTTATTTCAATTTCTGTATGTTTCCTACTTGTTAGACAGAAAGGCCACAGGTAAATATGACATTTATTAGAATGGGTTTATGTGAGGATTGATTCAAGTTGCGAATGTCTATCATTAATGTAAAAAAAAAAAATCATTTTCATTGAGTCATCAGTATCAGTTTTAGTATCAGATATTGGCCTTCATTCATAAAAACACGGCATTACAACAAATATTTAAAATATACTGTCTAAAGTTATTTCTACATAATGAGGATAAATGAGAAATTATTATTTTACAAAAACTCAAAGTTTTATTTATATAAAAAAGTGTGATTAATTAGATCTTTTTATCGATTGAAAGCACTAATATATATACACACACACACACACAGATATTTTTGTATATATGGATTAATGGATGGAGCAAATTATAAAAGAAAGCAACCAATAAATATCCACCATACATGCGAAGTCCTTAAGTATTTAATACAGTGCAATATTTTTGATCACTACATTAATTCTCATAATTCCATTTTTGTTTTTTCATAGTTTATTATTGTAACTATTTTCTACATTTTATAATAATAAAGAATGACTATCTGTGTCTACATTTTGAACTGGTAGTGTACATGTTTGTTAGTTTTGTGCATGTTTTATTAGTTGGTTTTTGAATGTTTTTCTCCTGGTCTTTATGCTTCTTCATGTGTTCTGCTGTTTTATTGTCCATTGTCATTATCTTATAGATCCTTTCATAGCATGATTAATGTTTCTACTGTTTTCGTTAACTCTCTCTTCCTGGATCTCTTTTCTTCACCCCTCTTTTTTTCACACTTGTCCGTCTCTCTCCTGTCTTCCACACACACACACACACACACACACACACACACACACACACACACACACACACACACACACACACACACACACACACACACACACACACACACACACACACGCACGTACGCACGCACGCACACATTCACACAAACACACACACTCACACATTCGCACACACACTTGTTGCACATACATGCAAACATACACATATACATACACCCAAACACACATGCACACACACTCGTGCACACATACACGCACACACGAATACATGCACACACACTTGCATGCACTCACGCGTACACATGCACACATGCAAACATACACATATACACGCATGCACACACACACACACATGCACACATACACGCACACACACATACACGCATGCACACACACACGCGCACACATACACGCATATGCATGCACACATTCACGCATGCACACACACACACACACACACACACACACACACACACACACACACACACACACACACACACACTCTCAGCATGTGGAGTGTCTGTTTTCTGAGCTTCAGCTTCTGCTGGCTCTGGACTACTACTGGTTCTCGCAGTCCTTCAGGCCCTGTCTAAAGTCCGTCAAGGTGGATGTGGTATGTGATGGATGAGAGATCAGGCCGCGCTCAGGCTGTGAATCTCAATCTGTGCCCACTTTGACATTCCTCATTGACCTCCCTGCCTTGAAAGCTTGAGCTCCCCATCAGCCTCTGTAGCTTCCTGCTTTTGTCACACATTTGCTAAATTGTGAAATCTCTCCCTTATACAAATCAACCCAGATGTAAATGTCATTTACAATTACTGCAGGGAAAGAAAAAACTGGGTCGTATGTTGCCCTAAAATCAAACAAAAGAAATTAGCAATAATCATTTGCATAGAAAATGAAAACTATTAATAAGCCCATTAAGATTTTTTTTTTATTTTTTTTGCATTGCCTGCCAATTTATTTCATGACCATTAAATGCATTAAACCTCTTTCCCCTGTTGTATTCTCGTTAATGTGTTGCAAATTATATTTTATGATTTCTGCACATAAGGAGAATTTTTTTGAATAATACACTGCATTAATGTGTGCTTTAGATATAGTTATTTTAGGAGACTTTTATTGTGTGTGTTTTTGCGTCCTTTGTGGACTTGACAGTACTAGTCCCCATTTATTATACATTTATAGAATATTCTTCAATTTTTGTCTTTTTGTGCCCCACAGAAGAAAAAAAGTCACATGGGTTTGGAAGACTCATTCCCTTTATTGTCATGAAACAAATGACATTATTCAATTTTTTTAATGGGCTTAAAATAGGTTTCATTTTTGTGGTGTGTTTATTTATATGTAAATTATGTATTGTATATATATATATATATATATATATATATATATATATATATATATATTATTTATTATAATTTAATTTAAATTTTAATTATTTAATTTAATTATTAATTTAATTATTTAATTATATATTTAATTATTTTCTTTTTTTAAATGTATTTGATTCATTTTGTTGTTTTTAAAATTATTTTCTTTATTTTTAGAATTTGATTTGGGGGTGAAATATAACCTGGAGATTTCTTAATGAGATTCAGCAAGCTATCATTTAAATTATATTTATTTAATTACCAAGAAATACCAAGTTCAGGATTTAAATGCTCAGTTATTGGTGTTCTTTATATTATAAAACACTTGTGCTCATCATTGCGCTTAGCCCAAAGTCTGTAACATAAAATAAAAATATGGATGACGGTCAAAATGTTTTGCTCTCACTTGCACAGCACACTTGGTTTAGCCCAGTGGGTTTCTTAGCAGTTTAACTCTAAAATTTGAAGTAGCTAAAAAGCCACAAACGGCATGGAAGACTTTTGTTGGGCATCATGTGACTTTGTAATCTTGCCTTTGCAGAAATACATCCAGGAGGCCAGGAACCTTGGCACCACTCTCCGCCAGCCCAAACTCTCCAACCTGTCGCCTTCAGTCATTGCACAGACCAATTGGAAGTTTGTAGAGGGACTGTTAAAGGAGTGCAGAAATAAGGTGCGTGTTTTGATCTTCCTCTAGGTTTGGTAATAGACTCAATAAACCTTTGCCTGACGTGGTCATACTCAATTCTAGTCAGAATATGAGTCTGATTCTGCTCCATTGGGCTGTGATTATGGGGCGTGTTTCAACCCAACCAGGAAAGACCTCAATTGGATAGACCTACAACCAATCAGAGCAATGGAGCAGCGCATAACTTGTCAAATGTCAACAGAACTCAACTGCACTGTGTTGCCATGTCTGCATTTTTTTTCCACAGGTTGCTTTCCATGTCCGCGGGTTGAAGCGACCTCAATTGTGTGATATATAGACCCAGGAATGTGAATTTTAGCAGACAACCTTGCCAAAATAACACACAAATATCCCCACCAAACGCCATTTTTCCAGAAAACCCCCCAAGAAGCTATTGTTTTTGAGCTAGTAGTTGGCGGGTTTTGTTGAAAAAACTTGGCAACCCTGTCTGCAGGTGCGCTGGAATAAACGATCTTTGCAGGTGTTGTAAAAAAAGAAAGAATTTAATGATACACAGTTTATTACCAACATGATCATCATTTCAAAGGGAAATAGTGAAAGTGAATGCATATACAAACAAGCTCTCTGTTTAGGATTTGAACAAATTCAACCCAAGGCAAGCGCCTTTGATGACGTGCATGATTACGTTACTGTTTATCATCTGTCCATCATCGTCTAAAGCCCGCCCTGATGATTTCATTGGTTCGAACTGTTCAGGCATAATTACTCCTCTATGGATCAAGTCCAGACCGAACTGCCCGAGCTCAAATGTTGTGGGGTGGGCTGAGTTCAGCTGGCATCTAGGCTAAAGAAACCTGGTATTGATATCCAGATACATTTAGGATGTAGGCTTTAACTAACCCCATTTTATCTTTGACTCAGACGAAGCGCATGCTGGTGGAGAAGATGGGACGGGAAGCGGTGGAGCTGGGACACGGCGAGGTTAGCATCACGGGCGTCGAGGAGAACACGCTCATCGCCAGCTTGTGTGATCTGCTGGAAAGAATCTGGAGCCATGGTCTTCAGGTCAAACAGGTACATGGACTACATATAAACATATACAAACTACATGGGCATCTGTTATGAATGTAGTCGGATTGTTTGACCTGGTCCTGATCTGTGTTTGCAGGGAAAATCCGCCTTATGGTCGCACCTCTTACATTATCAAGAGAGTAAAGAGAAGAGAGACGCTACTCCAGCAGGCCTCGGCCCTCCTGGTAAAACACTTTGAGTGTGATTACAATCGTTTTTCCACATTGTAACTGTTCCATACCTCTAGCTGTCTACCTAATCTTCTTCTGAGGCAGAATGCGGATCAAAATAGAACCTCACAAGTGACTGATTTGAAGGCATCTCTGTTGGCGGTCACTCACACGCACACAATCAGTGCTTCTCACATAGACCACACAAAAGCTAACTTGGTGTTTCCAACCTTGGCGTATGCTGCATTAATGCCGAGTCAGGGCTCTAGACTGATCTTTTTTCTTGCCGAAGTGACAAAATTTTGCTAGAGGTGTCACTGGTGTGACCGCCACGTTGCCCAAGTGCTAACATTTCTGTTGTATATGGAAAAAACGAAAGTGTAACAAAACAGTGCTCCTCATTTGAGCTGCGCAGCGCGGACCGTTTGTCAATTCGGATCAATAATAGACAGCGCAGCGCGAGCTCAGAACAGGTTTACTCACAGGCCAATCTCAAATCATGCACCACGGTTACTACAATGTGCTTGAATTGGCCGCAGTGTTAATAACATCAATGCAAGATCTAGTGAAAATCATTCAAATTTGATTATATACCAACTAAACAAAGGTACAAACTGACGTGGATAACCAGGAGAGACATTATGCCATGAACAAACAAGTTAAAGAAGGCTTTTCTGTCCACAAATCACCAACATTCGCCATGGATTTAATGTAGTAACGCTAGATGTAACCATGGTATTGTGGCAGAAATAGTTGAATGTATTTACATTATTCATTTCAGGGTTCGAACAACTTTTTGAGAGAGAAATTTCGAGCACTTTTCAATTGCTGCACACTTTTTCCAGCACTTTGCAAAGCTGTAACTTTTATCCCATTTAATCCATTTTAATAATTAGCTTTTTTTTATTGTAACTTGTTCTTCAAAAGTAATTTTATCAAGCTCAGTGCTTTACTGTCAAATGTGCATTTCCAAGAACTAAACGTAATATTCAGTATATACAGTATGTTACATTTTATTCATGCAATACAATAGTCATTTTATGGTTAAATAAATGTATGATTTAAACTCCCCCACTGCTCAGGTGTTGGTGCCACCATCTGTAGAACTGCTCTCAAATGTTAGTCTGGAGCCCTGCATGTCGTAATTACTGTAATTACTGATGAAAACCCGTGCCATTCTATAACAACACTATCAAAAGCAATAAGAATCTGCAGTGTCAGGTGGTACAGTATCGGAGCTGTCAGAAAATTCCCAGTTTACAAGTTGTAATAACGAGTTCTACAAGGTAGTTATGAAAAAAGTCGGTAATTATGACATGGCATGTATTATGACAACAACACATGACAATATTCTGTCAGTGTTGTTATAGTTAACTAAAGGTAAAACTGAAACAATTAACTATTTTGTCAATCAAAAGTTGAAATAAAATATAAATATTTGATGAAAGAAGCCTAGAAATCTAAACGCACCATAGTGGCAAGCTAGGGTGAAATTTGCAAATGAAATTTGTAGACAGGGTCGACTAGCAACTCTTCATTGGCTTGCGAGCTGGAAAGATCAATCTCTGGTCTGGCCAATCACATCGTCTATAGAGTCTGTGGGTGGGCTTAACATAATGACGGCAGAGTTGTGACGGTACGCCGTGCTACTTAAAAACAGAAGCTAACGAACGACGGTCTTTCGAAACGGCTTTGGTCGTGACTCTGGAAGACTTACAGTTAAGCTTTTCTTTGAGAAAAGAACCAATAATAGATATGGCAAAAGTTTAATCTGTCATCTAGCTCCACTTCACCTTCTTTATTGCTCTGGTTGGTTGAAGTGCTATCCTATTGTGTGCAGAGGGAGTTTGAAAGACAACCGTTTATCCCTCCCCTCAGATTGAGCCCTGCCAATGGTGTTTTCCCAGACCCAACGTCTTGATGTGGGTCTGGCTTCTCAGGCTAAAAAAATTGTTGTATGTAAAAAAGAAAATCAACACAAAGACACAAAAAAAATTACAAGGCGTGACAAAATAAAAAAAGAAGAGCGTGTGGGTGGAGTCTCTGCAAGCTCACTGCACTCGCACTTGCATCCAAATCTAAAATGAAATCTTAAAATGTAAGAAAAAAGCTATTTAAAAACATACATAAATACTATAATAGTATATACATAATAATAAAATAACACTGCATTTTCTATCTAAAGCATAAAACACACAAACAACATTTGTACTGAGTACATTTCTAGTGTTTTTATTTTACGTTCACTGAATTTGTTGCAATGCATTGCTGCCCAATGTATCTTAGCTGCCGACTTCCTCCACATCAGGAATGTTTACTATGATGCCGGTTGCTTTCCAGGTCGGCAGCTCGCTAGGGTTTGGACGAGAGAGCCAGTACAGTGCTTAGGTAGTTGGCTTTCATTGAAAACATGCTGAATAGCTTTGTTATGTTTGATGTTTCAGCATATTTTCACTGTTTTGTGTCTTAGGTATTATTCATGACACAGAGAGACGGAAGTCGGATGCTGGCTGTGCATTGCCGCCTCTCAAAGTCTCCTTGATCCAGGACATGAGGTGAGACTCATTATAGTGCAGAGCAAAACAATCACACTACACCGAGAAGAGTCCTTTACATGTGCTCTCAGCTTTTGGTTCTGGCTATAGGTTATGAGTTTATTGGGTTTTGGTTTGACATATACAGCAATGTACAGTATGTGAAAAATTATGTTTTGTGAATGTCAAATCATCACAAAATAAAATATACTTTAGCAGACCCCACAAATAAAATTACGAATTTGTAAATGAGCATAATATGGCCAATTTTAGGTAAAAACTAAAGAAAGTATAAAATAGTGGCTGGAGTGCAACAAATAAAGGAATGGGATGTCCATCAAATCAACTCACATTACAAAATCAGTCATTTAAAGAGATAATGTGTGTGTGTCAGAATAAACCTGTTTTGGGTCAAATATTTTGGTTAACACTTAAGTTTAGGGTCCAATTCGGACTATTAAAGGGTTAGTTCACCCAAAAATGAAATTTCTGTCATTAATGTCTCACCCTAATGTTGTTCCACACCCGTTAGACCTCCGTTCATCTTCAGAAAACAGTTTAAGATATTTTAGATTTAGTCCAAGGCCTTTCTGTCCTTTGAATGTAAGTGAATGCCCACTTGCTGTCCTCATCCAGAGGGTAATGAAAATATCATCGAAGTAGTCCATATGTGACATCGTTGGTTAGTTAGACTCTTTTGAAGCATAGACAATACATTTTGGTCCAAAAATAACAAAAAATACGACTTTATCCTAGCCTAGAAATATAGACGCACCCTAGCGGCAGCAAATTTAATCTGCCCGCAAGTGTCGTCTAGGAACTCTCAATACCCTTCTGAGCTGTATTCGCCAAACTCTTCCCGCTGACTCTATACACGATGTGATTGGCCCCAATCACATCGTGTATAGAGTCAGCGGGCGGGGCCATAATGACGACGGCCGAGTTGCGTTTGCGTGCTTCTAGTAAACACAGAAACTGGCGAACGGTGGTCTTTCGAATCAGCTTTGACCGCGACTCTGGAAGACTTGGAGTTAAGCTTTTCTCTGAGAAAAGAACAAAAAACAGCACTGAAGTCTAAATTCTTTAAAAGGGAAGATGTGTTCGGAGTTTAGCCGACCGGATACGGCGAATGTTTAATCTATCAACAAGCTCTGCTTCACCTTCGTTGCTCTGGTTGGTGTAGCGCTATCCTATCGCGTGCAGAAGGAGTTTGAAAGACAACCGTTTATCCCGCTCCTCGGATTGAGCTGTCAATGGTGAGTTTCCAGACCAAACATCTTGATGTGGGTCTGACTTGTCAGGCTAACTTTATCCAGCATTGTCTTCTCTTCAGTGTTTCTCAAATAAAGAATCAAACGGTCGTGATTAAAGATTCGGATGGCGTGTCAAACTGGCAAACTGCTGAAATCACGTGACATTGGCGATACGAATCACGAATCAATCTGCTGATTCGCAACCGTTTGAATTTTTATTTGAGGAAAAAACAAAACAAACGCTTAAGAGAAGACCGTGCTGAATAGAGTCATATTTTTTTTAGTTTTTAGACCAAAATGTATTGTCTACGCTTCAAAAGAGTCTAACTAACCAACTGATGTCACATATGGACTACTTTGATGATGTTCTCATTACCTTCTGGACGAGGACAGCAAGTGGGCATACACTTACATTCAAAGGACAGAAAGCCCTCGGGCTAAATCTAAAATATCTTAAACTGTGTTCTGAAGATGAACGGAGGTCTTACGGGTGAGGAACGACATTGGGGTGAGTCATTAATGAGAGAAATTAAATTTTTGGGTGAACTAACCCTTTAAGTAGTGCATATTACTATGATAGTGGCTGTTTATTAGCACGTATAATGCACATATTAATGCCTTATTTTGCATGACCTTATTTTACATCCCTTAATCATACCAATACCTAAACTACCGCACTAACTATTAATAAGCAGTAATTTGGAGTTTATTGAGGAAAAAGTTGTAGTTAATAGTTGGTTAATAGTGAGGACTGGACCCTAATCTAAAGTGTGTTCAGATTTTGTAAGAATAAAAACAACAACAAAACTGCTTATTCCTAAAAGAAAATATGAATATATATATATATATATATATATATATATATATATATATATATATATATATATATATATATATATATATATATATATATATATATATATATATATATATATATATATATATATATATCCTGAAACCCAAGGTCAAATAAGGGATCAGATTTTTTATGATCACACACTTTTATGAACTGAAATTGTATATCCTTTTTATGAAAACACCGGTAGACTGCTGCATTTGAGAGAGTTTTAGATAGGATTCCTCACATTGCGTGAAGAAAGCACTGAGACGTTTCATGTCGCCACATTATTTCCAGCCTAATAAGCACCAGACCTCCTGCTGAGCCGTGCTTTGACATAGCAGTGCAGGAAAGCCTTGGCATAACATCCCTCTCTGTAGCCATGTAAGCGTCTCCTATTGACAATGCATTCAACAGAAATGGTTAATTGGTGTTAAAAATGGGGCAGTATTTATCATAAAAGTAGTACCTTTGTGTTACTGATGTCAGCATAATATAGCAAGGCAATGACATTGTTTAGTGCATTAATATAATGGCTCCAGGTCTACTTCAAAATATGGCTTCAGCAGACCGTAATCCTGCGGTTTGTAGAGTCTGGAGGGCAGCACTAAGCGCTGTAATGCATTTATGTAATGGAGGGCCAGACAGTGTTGACTACTAGAGGTGGAGTGGAAGAGAATGTGTCTGGACGTGGCGTGCATGATAGCGGCTGCGAGCGATGACAGCAGGCTGGCTGATGCTCCAGGGAGTCTGCGAGACATTTCTCCCACCCCCATTTTCTCTCCTGAAATGCTGGCAAATCCCCATTGCACTGCAAGAACGCAGTGGGTTCAGCACCGTGAGCCTGTGTACGGAGGTATCTCGGCTAGAGCTCTTTTGGTTCTCAAAGGGTTAGTTCACCCAAAAATGAAAATTCTGTCAATAATTACTTACCATCATATCGTTCGACACCCGTAAGACCTTCGTTCATCTTTGGAACACAAATGAAGATATTTTTGTTGAAATACGATGGCTCAGAAAGGCCTTCATTGACACCAATGTCATTTCCTCTCTCAAGACCCATAAAGGCACTAAAGACGTCGTTACAAAGCCCATCTCACTACAGCGGCTCTACAATCATTTTATAAAGCGACAAGAATAGTTTTTGTGCACAAAAATAAATAAATAACGATTTCAAAACAAAGATTCGAACGGTTATGAATCAGCGTATCGATACATGATTCGGATTGCCAAAGTCATGTGACTTTTTGTGAACAAAATCCAGTCATTTTAATAGCAATGCACACAACTCGGAAAGCTGCTTGGTTTGAAATTGAATTTTGTGTGAGCCATGCTTCATACTTCACTACACTATTGACAATAGATAATGGACCCTTTTGCCTCTGACAATTCCCTAATATGACAGCAGCTTTATACTGATAATTCAGTTTACACAACAGTTCATTCTGGTTCTCCATTCTGATCGTCTGAGAGCCTTTTCCAGCCGTGGGATATTCCCCTAGTATCAGCACTGGAACCGTTTCACCTTTTATATCCATCTGCTTGCAACATTTCTCAAAGCAAGTGTCATGACGGACGAGCAAACACCATCATTTTACATATACCACTGTGTCACAGAATGTAGTTTTACGAGTATTTTAGGCGATAATGTAGTTTTTTAGACCTCAAATACGTGACATATAATCACAGTGTCTATTTGGTAGCTGCCGTTCAGTGCTCATGTAGCCGCAGAGAACGGCTTCATCTCGGCCTGTCCTTGCGACATGAGGTTTAATTCATTTTAGGAATATTAAATGGGCAGTCTTTGGTCTCATTAATCTGACTTGTTCCAGAGCAAATCGATTTAACTAAGGGCAAAGTTTATATTTTTTTTAAACTCTATATTTATTTAACTGAAACCTGTACTATAACTGCTTGTTTATTTCCTATTGTACAAACTTCTTATACTTGTATAATGGCTAATATTTTTTTTAACACATATTTTATATAAATAACTGCATTTGGTATTGAGAAAGGGTACGTTAGTGATTGTGATTTTGACTTCAGTGAAAGTTAGCTACATTTATTAGATGGCAGCAAAGACTCTCTCTATAAGTGAATCAGTAGCAAAGACTTATATAGAAAGGGACTGAAACAAGGTTGTAAACAATAAGACGCAACTTATAAATGCATTGACTAGCGCTGTCATAGGAAATCCCCTTATCTGTTACAAGGACAAAGACAAAGATATCGCTTTCCTCAGTGGACGTTCGAATAGATTTTGTGGTTATGAATACAAGATTGACCAGAAGAACATCAGCTAGATGCAGGTAATCCACTCGCTTAGTTGATCTCTCTTTAATAATACTCTACATACGACAATAAGCTTCAGTGAAGCGACTCAGTGTTCCTTCATTACTAGGTTTGGGCTCATCTGTTAAACCATCAACTTGAGATTTGAATCTGTGGCGGAAGGAAGCAGTTCCGTACAAAAGTAGTTTTTTCTTATTTATTGACACACTTGTGCCATTGTTCTTTTTGTTTAAATGCAATATCACACTCATAGCCGTGCAGTATGGATCTATATCAGTACGGCTGTGACTGCATAGGGCTGAATCATAGCCATGCGGATATAGAGCCATATCGCACGGCTATGAGTGTGATGCTGCTTATATAAAGTCAATGAAATGGACACAATATTTAGGAATTTTGAAGTCTAAATACAATCGGCAGAATTTAAATGCTAAACGTACATCATGGTCACAACCATCAAGCTTCTGACACCTCTTTTTATTTTTATTTTATTTTTTATCCTCTTTATCTAAAAATATTTTCTCTGGAAGTTTGAACTAGTTTTCAAAAGCACGATTATAAACAGTAAAGCTGTGAAAGTGGACTAGCCAGTAGATGAGTTTACCTGTTTGGATGAGGATGTTTAATGTCCTAGACAACCTCTGAGGTCTCATTACTGCTGTATTTTATGTCATAGAATATCATATATTAAGCTTGTGTTATAGACATTATTTCAGGCATTTAACCAAAAGCCTATTAAACCCCCCCCCCCAAAAAAACATTGACTTTAGGACAACAGAACAGCTCGTTTCCGGGTTTTGGCCAGGCTTTCATTATAGTCAATGACCTGTCCGCCACAACGTCGCAGAAGTACCTCGTCACTTATAGAGTATCACCATTGCGGCTGGTTTGGACAAAAACTCAATATACCTTTTCATGCGGTGTGGCATCACGTTTTGCTTGAATTCTTACTTGTTTACCTATTTCTAGTGGAAATTGGTTATTAAAGTCCTGTTATCAGTATCTATCCTGTGTCTTTCATTCTTTAGGCACATCCAGAACATCAGTGAGATCAAGACAGATGTTGGGAAGGCCAGGGCATGGGTGCGTCTCTCCATGGAGAAGAAACTGCTGTCCAGGCACCTGAAACAACTCCTGTCTGACCATGAACTCACTAAGTAAGACTTATTGAATAGCTCTTTAGTGACATAGAAGGCACTATCATAAATCACATGCTGTAGATGAACACTTGGAATCAGAGATGTAGCACAGCAAAGAATAAGGCTCCATTAAAAATGAAGTGTTTTTGTTTTTATTATTAATGGGCCTTGAACCGTTAAGTGGCTCATCCTCAGTAAAGGATTCTTTGTCCTCTTCTGACCTGATCTCATTTTCCTTAGGTTCTTTAAACATGCACTTAACTTTCATCTCTGTTTCTTTGAAGCTTTTGTGTTTAAATTGGCACTGTAGTATGATTTAACATGTTTGGTTGTATTCATTTAAAGGAAACTCTATAAGCGCTACGCTTTCCTTCGCTGTGATGATGAGAAAGAGCAGTTCCTGTACCATCTCCTCTCTTTCAACGCTGTGGACTACTTCTGCTTTACCAATGTCTTCACCACAATTAGTAAGAGCCTCAGTCTCACATTGCAGACACAGTATACCATTAAGATTTTAACAACAACAAAAAAAAAGTTAGAACAATCTAGTTCAGTCATATATTAAAATGAAATGTTTTTAATTTTAGATTTTTTTTTAATGGAATTCACAAACGCATTCAAGGAACCTACTTACAGGAAACGTAATTGTCTAATAAAATGTGCATAACATCACTGTAATATCCATGGTGTTGCTTAATATAGTATCACTAGCTAAATTAAACCATGTATATTGATTATATTAACTCTTATAGCAAATAAACTTCTCTTGACCTCACCCTTGTTGTTGTTCACAGTGATACCCTACCATGTGGTCATCATTCCCAGTAAGAAACTGGGTGGCTCCATGTTTACGGCCAACCCCTGGGTGTGTGTCTCAGGGGAACTAGCTGAGACTGGGGTCCTGCAGGTTCCCAAAAACACTCTGGAGATTACATTTGAGGTGACTAACCTAAAATGATTTGTTTCAGAATCAGAATGAACTTTATTCGCAAAGTGTGCACAAACACACAAGTTTTTGTTGTGGTTTTCAGGAGTTCTGAGTACATGCATACATGCTGTTCATGCATTACTGTACATACATACATACATACATACATACATACATACATACATACATACATACATAATAGGTGAATGTGAGGCAAGATATAAAGCGCTTTGGATGGCCATGGGTCTGTTAAAAGCGCTATATAAATGCAGTCCATTTACCATTTACATACTGTACATACATACTGTACATGCATACTGTACATACAAGCATGCATACATTTAAATTAGATTAAGAAAAATAAGAATAACAAATAATACATTGAAAACTATAAAGTAAAGTTTTACTATATATATTGCTGTATTTTTAAGCACCATGCTAGATATTGACTATTGAAACCCCCAAGATGACTTACTGTTTTGTTAATCTGTTTGGTTGAGTTTTGTTATATAATTCTTCGTTTTAATTGTTCTTCGCACAGTGCCAGAACCTGGGGAAGCTGACCACCATACAGATGGGCCATGATAACTCAGGGCTGTACGCTAAGTGGCTAGTGGAGAGCGTAATGGTCCGCAATGGGATCACAGGGCACACCTACAAGTGAGTACTGAGATTTGAATAGCACCAAAATGACATTATTCATAATTAGTCCCCTTAACTGACTGCCGGTCTGTCGTTGTGTAGGTTTCCGTGCGGCCGTTGGCTGGGTAAAGGAGTGGATGATGGCAGCTTGGAGAGGATACTTGTGGGCGAATTGGTGACTAACATGGAGAACGAGGAGAGAATGTGCCGGACTCCTCCAATGCAGCAATCCCCCGGGATGATGCGAAGATTTGTCACCATTTCGCCAAACAGCAAACCAAGTGTGTACTTGAAAATTTCATAAAAGTCAAAAGTCACATCTTATAAGATTTCATAACTGCACTTATTGCTGGAGGATATTGCTGTGGTCTCAAGCGTGTGTCCCATTGTGTGCCCACTAGAGTTAAACACGGGCCAGATCCAGGAAGGTGTGGGAGAGGCGATTAATGGCATCGTCAAACACTTCCATAAGCCAGAAAAAGAGGTATTTTTTCCTCTGTAAAAACAAACAGCAGAAAGGAGAACTGTGGATGAAATCAGTACATATTGATGATCTTTCTTTATTCTTCTGTTGTAGAGAGGAAGCCTCACGTTGCTTCTGTGTGGAGAGTATGGTTTAGTATGGGCTCTAGAGCAGGTGTTCCAGCACGGGTTCAAGTCACCGCGCCTTTTCAAGAACGTCTTCATTTGGGACTTCCTGGGTAACAAATACTGTTGCACTCCATAAAATATTTTTTCTTATTAGGGTGCTTTCACATCTCTAGTTCGGTTAATTTGGTCCTAACCAAGGGCAAACAATTATACATTGTTGCATTTTTCAGCTTTTTTGGTTTCTTTTCACACCACACTGATTGCTTTGGTCCGAACCAGTTGAAACGAACCAAAACGCAGGCACGTGACAACATCACTCATTGGCCATGGCGTATTTCCTAAACAGCTTTTCGATTGGTCAGAATTTACGTTACGTGTGGAAAAATTCCAACAGAAGAGGCAAAGCCAGCAAACTATAATAACACTATGGAGAGACGACTGCGCGGGCCACTTTTGTCCCTGGCCATAATCCACTACACTGTGTGTATTTACCACAGTATGCGAACAAAACATTTCTATAATGAAGCGCGAATGCGACGTGAAAACAACATTCTAATGCACTGCAGACGGCGAGCGCGCAACACTCATCACTTCAAGCGGAGGCGTGCATTAATTATTCTTAAATTACATGCTTATTTTCCCGAAAATATTTCCAACGATCTATCAGGTAATGTCATGCACATAATGTCAGCGCAGTTAACTACGGCAGCTGGTTCAGTCCAAAAATGATCAGTACTTTTGCAGTTGGTTCTGTTCGAGGTCGGATCACGTTCTCACCACAAACGAACTGCTCCAGAGTTCGTTTGAAAACGAACCGAGACCACCTCTTCAAGGAGGTCTTGGTACACTTGTTTGGTCCGCTTTTGGTGCACACCCGAGTGCGATTGCTGCATTCAGACCTGACCAAACGAACCGCACCAAAGAGGGAAACCAACTCTAGTACGATTCAACCGAACTAAATGAGGCAGGTGTGAAAGCACCCTTAGTATTGTGTGCCCATTTCTCATACTTAATGTGTTAGGAGTTTTTCTTGTCATGTTAGACATCACTAGGTGTTGTTCATACTGTATATTTATATATACTGAATATTTTATGTGCTGAATATTTAGGTCAGGGGCCGCCTGCTTAAACCCTATTTACACTGCATGGTTCAAGTGACCCAATTCAGATTTTTCCCTCTCACGTGGCACAGATCGGATATGACGTGAACATGTAAGCAGGAAAAAAACCGCATGAATTCCGATATCCTCAGATTTGATTCAGGCCTCACTCACGTGGTAATAAATCTGAAATATGATTCGCATACGTGCATGTGCGTCTGCCATGCAATCAGTCAAATTGGAAATTGCCCAATAAATGCAAATCGCACGTCATTGAAAAAGGGACAGAGGCGAATGATGTCAACTCACAAACTGTGATCACATGACACTAATGGCGTGATGGAAGACGAAGGCTGACCTTTAAAGGTAGTGCTGAAAGCAAAACATTGAATAAGCATTTTGTCTGTATCCACCATTGCATATTGCGCTGTTTTACTCCTTTCTGTTTCGCCAGTGTACAGTCTAAATGCAAATATCAAATACGAGTCGCTTTTAAAAGACGATGTAATCGGGTCATCAAAAAAATTCGATCACCAAATCGGTTTGTGCATGTAGACCTGCAGTGTACATGCGGCCTTAGACAGGAAGAGCAGATTGAAAAAATATTGAAAATTATTTGGCAAAAATGTTAAGCAGCACAACTGTTTTCAACATTGATAATGATAAGAAGAAATGCATATTGCGCATAAATCATCACATTATAATGATTTCTGAAGGATCATGTGACACTGAAGACTGGAGTAATGATGCTGAAAATACAGCTTTGATCACAGGAATAAATTATATTTGCACAAATTTAAATGGAAACGTTTTAAACTGTAATAATATTTTATAATATTACTGTTTTTATGATAGATCTTACAGACCCCAGACATTTAACCAACAGTGTATACACCACACTTGCCTGGAAGAAGCTCATTTATATAATAATACAAACTATAAAAAAGGTTTCTTAAAGACAGCCAGTCAGATTAAATCTTGGTTCTCTGTGGAAGTGCGTTAGATGGTTAGTGCAAGAACTGTGGGCGGTCTGTAGTTTGAAGCTGACACTAGGAGTTTATTATAACCGATATCCCACTGGGAACATGAATGAGAACTCAAAATGTTGCAAATGATCATAAATCCTCCTGTTTATGTTCTATATTACCACAGAAAAATCACAGGTTTACTTTGAGAGTGCGGAACAGAGTCAGATGACCCAGGACGAGAACTGGCAGATGAGAGTGCGTCATTTCTGCCATTTCATGCGCGCCATCAACAGCACACCCAGAAACATCGGCAAAGACGGGAAGTTCCAGATGCTCGTGTGTCTCGGGGCCAGGTCGGTCATTATTTACTTTGAATTTTCAACTTTTTTTCAACGTGTTTCATAACTATTTTTGGGGTCTGCTACAATATATTTGCATGATTTAAAGTTTTAAATGTGATTTGAAATCTGTATATTTCTGCAGCATCTATTTGACCCTCTGCCTGAAACACTCTGCTTTTGTTCCTGTCCCTATAAGCCCAGTCTGCTCTGATTGGTCAACTGTTTAGAGCATGTAAAGGAAATTTAACTTGACATAGGGTGCTTCCCAATTCTTATTTGTGCATCCTCGTTTCCTTTCCTAGCTTCCTTTCCTCACGCCTTAGCTCCACCCCTTCGGGACGCGAGGAAAAGACGCGAGGACGGAGGAATTGAATCAAGTGAAATGATATCCTCGCTCTCTTTAACGTCACTTTAAACCGTCGTCAGTCAATGAATTTAGTCGGGATTCTTGAACATTTAAGATAACTATTTATATTGTGAGCTTCAGCCTCCTCAAAATACCACATTTGTCCATATTTTAATTAATATTAACATGGTAACTGCAGTTATTATTAACAACGAATTATTCATTGTATAGTATTAGTTTCTATTTGTTTCTTTCATTTTCTTGTGCTTTGATATAAATCTGCAACTGTCAGTTGTTATTATTTGACAAACATTTATGTCTTGTACATGTAAACATAATAATATAATAATGAATAAACTGTGGCACGATATAAAGGGGGAGGAGAATTAATGCGTGCGTTACGTTTAGTCGATAAAACACTTCTGCAAAGGATCCACCTGTGTATCCTCGCTCATGACTCCTCAGGAAGCTCCTCGCTCCTCCATCCTCGCCTCCTCACGGTGCAATTAGAGAATTGAGATCTCCTACAAGATGGCTGAGCTCCATCATTTTCCGGGTCAAAGGATGGAGAACGGAGGAGCGAGGAAACAAGGAGGGATATTGAAAGCACCCATAGCAAAATCTCTTAACCAACTATTCCTTGAGGGTGGGCCAAAGCAGCCTGTAGGCCGGCATATGCAAATGTGTAACTGGGTGATGTTGCGAAACGTACCGAAATGAGTTCTCTTTCACTGCGTGGTGTGTTTGAACAAGAACCAGTAATAAAAAATAAAAAATAGTTAGTAATCCAATTATTGCAATTTCTAGTAATCCAATAATTCAAAACGTATGCTTTTCTATTAAAAACAACAGCAAAAAGACTGTGATGTCACACAGTGTAAGTGCATTTATTCAGCAAGCACAATCGCAAATATTTGATTTGATTGCCAGCCATCGCCAGGGTTTTTGACCATTTTCACCTACCGGTAAATGTAATAGCCCCTAGACTATTTTGTTTTATGAATATAAGCTGACCCTCTTCTTTTAAACAAGAACAAAAAAAGCTTTATTCTAGCTTCATGCCTTCCTTTTTTATCAACACTTAAATATGGGTAAGTTTCATAAAAAAGCAACACTGAGCAAAAAGCTGAGAAAATCTTTTACAAAAACTACATCCAAATCCGATTCAGAATGATGATCAAACACACATGGAGCAGATCGAGTCCATCAACACCCCTAAAGCTTCAGTCCTGTAGCTCGTACTGGGTCGACATTTCATTTAGTAACATTAGATACCAGTAGTTTAGATTTATATGATGTTTAAAGGGTTAGCTCACCCAAAAATGAAAATTATTTTATTAATTTCTCACCCTCATGTCGTTGGACACCCGTAACACCTTCGTTCATCTTCAGAACACAAATGAAGGTATTTTTGTTGAAAGCTGAGAAAGGCTTCAAATAGGCCTCCATTGGCATTCAGTACATTCTGAATGACCCACTGACCCACTCACAAGACCCATAAAGGCACTAAAGACGCCGATACAAAGTCCATCTCACTACAGTGGCTGTACAATAATTTTACCAAGCGACGAGAATAGTTTTTGTGTGCAAAAAAATCTAAATAATGACTTTATCCACCAAGATATTGTCTTTCTCAGACGTGAACTCACTGGATAGCGGCTCCTGCTCTTCCGGGTCATGTATTCACTATGATTCGAACGGCGGAGCTGCGTCATATTCTCGTGCATGCGTCGAGTTCACGTCAAAAAATCTGGTGGATTAAATCATTATTTTGATTTTTGTGCACACAATAACTATTTTCGTCGCATTGTAAAATTATTGTACAGCCACTGTAGTGAGATGGACTTTGTATCGAAGTCTTTAGTGCCTTTATAGGTCTTGTGAGTGGGTCAGTGGGAATGTACTGAATGCCAATGGAGGCCTTTTTGAAGCCTTTCTCAGCTTTCAACAAAAATATTTTCATTTGTGTTCTGAAGATCAACGAAGTCCTTACAGGTGTCCAACGACATGAGGGTGATTAATTAATGAAATAATTTTCATTTTTGGGTAAACTAACCCTTTAAGGGTGATGACCGTGTTATTATTCATAAGCATATGATTACATACGATCGCTCGTGTTACTGCGTCTTCCTCGCGTGTGTTTTATGAGGAGATTCAGAACTCTTTCAGAAGATGCGTAATAGCGCCCCCTATAGCGTCTAACAGTGAAAACACGGACACACGGAAAATTCCGTGTTTGGCCGGGAAGTGTTTTCTCACAAAATACGGAAAATTGCGCGGAAAGAGTTAATGACGGTGGTGTTGTTTCATCATCGCCTTGGCTCGTCTTAGTCAGTCACGTGTGCTCTTTCTGCTTGCAGAGATCACCTGCTGCACCACTGGATCGCGCTCCTCGCCGAGTGTCCAATCACAGCACAGATGTACGAGGACGCGGCGCTCTTAAAGGATCATTCCCTGGTGAACTCTCTGATTCGAGTGCTTCAGACTCTGCAGGAATTCAACATCACGCTGGAGGCCTCGCTCGTCAAAGGCATCGGGATCTAGCGGCTTCTGAATAAAGAACTAACACAGATCAGCGGGACCATGGACTAACTTTTTTTACATGGAGAGACTTGAACAAAAGGACTTAACCTGGCTTACGTTAAAGCTACTGTCATGTTTGCCATATATTAAGTGCAATGAGCCTTTTCAAACGTGTCATCATTTTTATCAACGGACATTCAGATATGTCCTCTATTTTGATCCATACGTTTCCGGAAAGGTGAAAAAACTCCCACCTGTGGTATACCGTTTTATTGAAAGCTCAATATTTTTCGTTGTTGTTGTGGACTGCTGACAATGGCTATATTTAAAAGGGAAACATGTAAGAAGAGCTGTTATTATATTTTCACAGAAGAACAGTGTTATTTTGATATGTGTCAGGTTGCTTGCTCTGTGCTTTAATCGAATCCATACTGTCACAATGCAGAGTTTGAAGCAAATTATGTAGAAGTATGCTTTATAAGTACAACTTGTGGGGAATTCATATTTTTACTTTAAAAGAAAAATGGAAAAAGGATCTTTTTTTTTTATATTCCAGGGGCTTGTGTGGTTTCCCTCCAAATGCAATTCGTTTAAAGGGACAGTTCACCCAAAAAAATTACACCACCAGTCAAACGTTTTATCTTTTTGTTTCTGAAAAAAGATTCTTCTGCTCACCAAGGGTGTAATTATTTGATCAAAAATACAGTAAAAATAGAAATTTTATTATTTTTTTTATGCAAAGCTGAATTTTCAGCATCATTACTCCAGTCTTCAGAGTCACATGATCTTTCATAAATCATTCTAATATGAGGATTTATTAATAATGTTGAAGTTATTTTTTGCTACTTAATGTTTTAAGGAAACCATAATTAATACTTTTACTCAACATTGATGCATATGATTTGAAATATAAAATCTATTTCAAGTAAATGATGTTATTTTCAACTTTGTATAAATCAAATAATCCTGAAATAATTATTATACAGAAAAAAATGGTTTCTAACATTAATGATAATAAGTACTATTTATTAATAAATGACCACCAATATTGATGATAATTGAGCAATGTGACATTGAAGACTGGAGTAATGATGCTGAAAATTCAGCTTTGCATCACAGGAATAAATTATTGTTTTTAAAAATTTAAAAATAGAAAACTTACATTGTAATAATATTTCACAGTTTTTACTGTATTTCTGATCAAATAAATGCAACCTTGGTGAGCGTAAGAGACTTAAAAACAT
>NC_090172.1:5451945-5469445 GCF_024679245.1 Pseudorasbora parva | reverse complement strand
TGTCAGATGATAATAGATGGTATCTGCGAGGGCTGGAATGTGTTGGATAAAGACCCTGTCTCTTGGATCTTTCTATCTAGGATACAGTAATACACACTGCTGGCCGACTCTCAGTCTGTGGAAATAAATTGTGCAAGCAGGTGTATGTAAGCTTCTGTCACCATGACGGAGTAAAACACATCATCATATTTCTTAAAAATGTGTTTGTAATTTCCTGTCACACAAAATGTGCACACACACACACACACAAACACACACACACGCACGCACGCACGCACGCACGCACACACACACACACACACACACAATTCAATGCAGTTTCCACCTGCAATAAACACTAGAGGCAATAAAACAACAACTACGTTTATTATGATTATCAATTAATAGACTTTTTGTTTCAAAATACTACATTATAATCTCAAAACGCTGTTAGTATAGTGCATGGCAGGTTAATGAATACATTTTGATGTATGCATCACATAATCAGCTCCATATGTATAACCTTTTTGCCACTGTAAACTTGCTCTGTAGCTCACCTGGTACATTGGGAACGAGTCCAACAAATCATGATAAAAGAGCTCAAAGACTTGTAGAAGCGAGTTAAAATTGCATGGTTACTTACTTATATTATATTGAATATTTTTGCTGGGTGTTACAGGGCTTGAATTTGAGTGTGGGGTTGCTCATATTGTGTTTATTATTTTATTCAGTCCTGCAGATTTTGCGCTCACAACCAAAGTGCTCACACATAAAGCTGCCTCTCAGTACTAAAATTGTTTTTTGCTGATTGTTGAGCTTAAAAAGTCAAATATACTCAAAATTATGTCAAAATGCTGGTCTTGGCGAGTTTTCACGTAAACTCTGTTCTGTTTTAAGAGAACGTAAAGAGTTGAGAAAGAAAACACATGTGTAACAGCATTATGGATCTGTGCATCAGGTCTTAAAGTGACAGCAGCCTAATAAACCTGCAGCCAGATTATGAGATAATATTACAAATATCTATATGGCGTTTTCCCCATAGTAACAATGGCAAAATGGCAGCCAGTGAAAATGCTGAGTAGCTAGTCATTTTGGAAAACCACTAGCCAGAGTGACTTGTGAGCAAAAAAAGTTTAAGTCAAGCCCTGGTGGTTCACCTCTCATCGAACATTTAATTTCTGACCTGCCATAAAACATGGCCAAATTCACGTTCACCTCTTTTGGATAAAACTGAATGCCCTTTTAACACCTAAATGGCCATTTCACTTTGAAAGTGGTGTAAAACGTGCAAGAAGCAACGTAACATTTTGCAGAAATCTAGCATATATATATAGGCACTTATTTCCAATGAGCCCGTGTTGGACAATTTGGTTGATGTGATCTGATTAGATGTTTCTGTTTGAAATCACTGATTTATGATGGCAGACTCTCACAGCCGTCTGTGAGAAACACTTAAGACATTACACAATGGCCGAGCCCGAAATCACCCCATAAACCTAAATAGGGCAATATTTGAGGGACAGCTATTTGTAGAGGTGTCCGAAACCATAGTGGACGTTATCGAGTGCACTCATTCAATCCCACAATACACTACAATAACGAGTGTACAACCGATACACTCAACGGCAAGTGAATACCCATAATGCATTGTGATGGCAGTGCTGAATGAATTCCTACATCATGCCAGAACATGGCGTTCACAGTTGAATTTTTTTAAACTGCTGGTCCAATGTGGGAACAGCATAATATAATAACGTACAGGTATAAATTCCTTTTTAATTGATTATTAATTAAGGTTTATACATGCTAGTGTTTGTGTCAAACTGAGCCGTGCTCTGACGTGCAGGAGTTGGGCCAACCATAAGAAATAAAAAGCCTGGCTTAAGTTTGGTCAGCCAGAAAAAAAGAAAATAATCAGCTGAGGTCTGGTTTGATTTTGATTATCTGAAGAGTTAACCAGCGACGACAACAACGCTACTGGAGCTGCCAGTTAACTCGTTTCAAATGATCATTTAAAAGCAAGCACAAAGTGGCAGTCCGATTTCACTCACTCGTTTTCATTCACTCCTAAAAGTGTCTATGTTAGTGGAGTAATGGAGGGAATAGTGAATATGGGCGTTTTCTGACATAGACTGTCCACGAGGCCTGTCGCGTCTCATTCACTTGTGTGGTATTGTTTAACGCAGGGTGGAGTCGTCGAGGAGCAGTCTGGTGACCTCTAGGGTCATGGTGTCAGGTTTGTTTAGTCTGCCCTTTCTGATCATCCCTCAAGATATGTACACAGAGCTCGCACCGGACAAGAGCACAGAGAAAGGGAGGACAACGCGGGAAGGAGGAGTGGGAGCATCTGCCTATGAGTAAGGCATTGTCACACATAAGCTGGAGATGGAGGATGGAGTGGATGTGTGTGTGTGTGTGTGTGTGTGTGTTGGGGGGAGGGGGGGCATGTTTTTGTGAAATATGAGGACAAATGTGTATAATGACATGGGTATGAAACAGGTATTACAAGGAGAGGGTGAAATATGAGGACATTGCCATGTCCCCACTTTTCAGGGGCAGGGGCAGTGTAAGGGGATAGAAAATACGGTTTGTACAGTATAAAAACCATTACGCCTTTAGAATGTCCCCACATTGTGTGTGTGTGTGTGTGTGTGTGTGTGTGTGTGTGTGTGTGTGTGTGTGTGTGTGTGTGTGTGTGTGTGTGTGTGTGTGCGCGTGCGTGCGTGTGTGTGTGTGTATGTGTGTGTGAGAGACACCTCAAGGTCGCATAAAACCCAATATAGCCTGCAACACCTTCACTTACACCAACCGTATCTGTGTGGGAAACTTTCCAGAGAGTGTACACAAAACTATTTTTATTGATCACTTCTCTCTTTTATTTCTCTCTGAAAATAAGCCAAACCACTGTTAATGAAGGGGGGGATTCTGAAATCCACTGCCGCTTCACCACTAACAAGGTTGTGTAAACTCCCACACACCAAAAACCCCAAGCCTCATTTCTTCCTTTCTTTATTTACTTTCTCACAAATATAACCTTTGCTCAACTTGGATGTCAGATAAAAACAAGGAAATAAAGTAGTAAAAAAAACTTTAAGGATATGTAGTTACACATGTATAATTACGAGTAACAAACCCTAAGCAAACCCTAGCTGTAACTCTGTAGTAAGTACATGAAGTTCATTAATTAATCAGTACTTATGTGAGTACAATATAACTACCTCAGCATAAAATAAAATGTAACCAAAACTTTTGAACTCATTCTTCAGTGTATTGCACTCATTGGTCACAGTCAGAAAATGCCTGTAACATTACAGTTCCAGATGAATATGTAATAAATTATTAAAATAAAATGTTTTGCATAATGCTTAATGCTAGGGTATTTTGGGTAGTGCTCTTTGAATCAGAAACCTAATTCAATAATAACGTGAGCAATAGTAATAGTGAAGCTTGCATTAGGCCCTGTTTAGATGCGTTTTGGTCGACTGGATCACAAGTGGACGACACTAAATACAGGTGTAAATGGGTCTAAAAGGTTTTGAGCTTGTCCACTTTCGGCCACGTCCAGAGGTAGTGTAAACACATTGGGCCGGATTGCTTTCGTAGTGTAGTCGCTCATGTGGTCGAATGTGTTCAAACAGCCACAAAAGACCGTCTTCTCTCCGTCTACTGACCTAATGCGGGAACATTATGGGAAGAGCGCGAGCCAGACGGGATTTAAACTTTGACGGCTGGAGACCCAAGTTTAGTTTGAAGATGAAAAACGTACCAGGACAATGTTCTCTCACCATTCCTGATTTCTAACACACACTCACAGCGCTCGGTCTGGGGGCTGTCAGAGCAGAAACTAAAGCTGATGCTCTCTGTGTGTTTTTCATGTTCGTTCACATGTAAATTGCATGAGATTATTTCTTCCATTAGATGGAAAGATCTGACAAAGCCCATACATTTACCAGCACATAGACCCTCCCCTTGAAGAAATCAGGACAGAAGTGGTTGAAAGTGGACAAAAGAGACGATTTAAAACACCAGGTGTAAAAGGAAATGTGTCTCACTCGTCTATTTGTAATTGGATCGCCCAAAACGCATCTTTAGACAGCCTTAGACAGCAGCGCTCAGCACACGTGCTCAGGTCCTCTGCTTATCAAAGGCATTCAGGAATCACCACCAGAAAAAAAAAAACAATACTAATGAAGATATACTTCATCGAACTGTCTTCCCCTCTGCTCCCCTCTCCATTCATCAACCTCCAGACAGCCGTTTTGGCTACTCTTTTGTTCTGTATTAGCTTCGTAAGAGAAAAAAAGGGAATCAATGCAAATCCCATTACCATAACATGCTTATGTCCATTATAGTCAGTGTGAAGAATCTCATCATGTGGTCCACAGAGGGACATTAAACACTGACTTATTACACCTCTACCTCAGCATGTCAGTATTTCATATGTGCAGTCTGTGATTTTTTTGTTTTGTTGTTGTCAAACATGCATTAGAATTTTAATATGCAGTTCAATGTTTTGATGGACATTATTTAAGTAACTATTGTATGTCAGGGCTCTGCTCTAAACTATGGAGATTCATGATCCATTTTTATCAAGTATAGTATTTTAAGTGTGTATTTATGAATTTTTGATCCAGTTAAGAGCAGGTGATTAACGTGTTTGAGATATTTGACCACAATCCAGGAATTGTCAAGTTCATGGTTCAGTGAACAAAATCAACCATTTGCTTGTGAATGCTTCAGTGGTATATTAATAATGTGTACCTGTTTCAAGTGTATTAAAATATGCAAGATACAGTAAACACTATTATTGTCTTTGTGTTCTTGTGTCAGGCTTGTTGCGGTCTTAAATGAAAATCTCTGACTCCCCCTGCTGTTAGTGCGGTGTAATCAAACTTCTGCTTAAACTAAGATTATGCGAGTGTGTGTGTGTGTGTGTTTAGTTTAACTTATTCGAATTTTTATTTACTTTTTTAATGAAACTAATGTGAACATTTTGTCATTTAATAGAGTATGACATTTCTTTCCAAATGAACTTTTGGTAACACTTTACTTGCATTTATATTTAATAATTTAGCAGATGCTTTTATACAAAAGCATTAAAGTGTCTTACACACACCTTTATGTATAATGTATTATAAGCGTATTCATAATGTACTTTATAATGCATTATAAGGGTTTTCATAATGCACTTTATAATGCATTATCTTTTCATAAATAATCGTGACTTAAGTTCAAATTCATTTTAATATATTGCAGATTTGATGTTACATCTGAAATTGGTTGTTTGGCATGTGTTTAAGTGAATTATTAGGGCCCTATTAATATTATTATATGTTATAATATTTCTGGATTCCATTTTAATGGATACATTAAATTGTATTAATCATTATCATGTCAAATCATGTCTAATTGATTAAAATCATGAAACTTGTACAATTAAACATCAATTTATTAAAAGTTTAACAAAAATGACATGTTAAGAGCCCTATGAAATCTATTTTTTTCTCAAATTCTGTTTTTTGAATTCCATTTTAATGATTTAATTTCATTTTAATAATCAAAACGCATGTCTAATTAATTGAATTCATAAAAACAATTTTAATTATATATATATATATATATATATATATATATATATATATATATATATATATATATATATTACATTAATTTCTAATATTTATACAAATAGTCAAATACAAAAAAGTTTTAATAACTTATTTAACTGAGATGAAGCTAAATCTTCTGTGACAAACTTTTTATTTTATTTTTGTATTTTAAATTGCATTTAAAGAAATGCTTTATCTTACACTGATTTTTTTATTTTATTTTTATTTCCAGCTTTAGATTTAATAATAAAGGTTTTCGCCAGGAGAAAAACCAGACAGACAAAGTAGAACACTTTTATTTCAGTAGTTTGGCTGGTAGAAAAATATGAATATGAATGATAAGCTGCAGTCTGAGTATTTCTGGACTTTTAGACTTTCCTCTATTTACATCCAGAACGATTATGAGCCATATTCTCTATACAGTGAGCTTTCCTGTCTACTGAAAAACAGATATAGCTTATTCAAAGGCAGGGATATTAAGACTTGATCTCAGTTTTCTTTAATGTAGTGCATTGTGTCACCTTGATCATTTTGTACTGATATATTCTCATAGTACGCTCACTCTCACACACTCACTCACTCACTAAAAGGCAAAATAATCTTTGTAAAACCTTTCATGAACACTCCCATAAAAGATTAAAGAGACAACAAGTACAAAGAGCCACAGAAAATAACAAGGCAAAGTGCCTTCCTGTACGTGGCTGAAAAGCAATCTGCGATGCGCCGGAGCGCGCTAGAAGATGTTGGGCAGCAGACGGTAGGGCACCGCCGCGGTGTAGCGCTCCCAGTCCTTGCCGTACTTGTTGCCACAGCGGTGCTCGTCACGAATGCAGCGGTGCACCAGTAGGATGGTCATGTAGACGATGTAAAAATAGGGCAGCAAGTGATTTCCACCACAGGCCATGCAGTACGCCAGCGAGCCCATCAAGTCGCCCGTGTAGTTCATGTGGCGAGCCACACCCCAAAACCCAGAGGTCATCAGTTTGCTCTTGTAAAGGCCGCCGTCGGCCGATCGGTAGGAACACTCGATGAAGGTGGGCTTCTTACCCCAGATTTTGCAGTTACCCTCCGTGCGACGGAAAAGGTCTTTCTGGTGGTTGGTTGAGCGGAAGATGTAGTAGCCCATCAGACCCAGGATGAGGACGCCTGCGGCATGGGGCGTAGAAAGCTGGATGGGGTTGTACACCAGGTAAAGGCCCTGAAGAACAACAAGATGAATCAAGATTCACATTACACAAACAGCATAACTCTCCTATTATGAGGTGAAGGATCAACTAAAATATTAGAGCTGCACGATTAATCGTTATTATGAGGCTCTGTGGAATACTTGATTCTGATCAATCGGGCCACCCAGAGGTATACATATAAAGACTGATAACAGGCTCATCCAGGGTTACTTGCTAGGAACGTTTTTTTTCCCCTTTTTTCTGCGTTTGCTAGGCCAATAAAGTATTAAAGGTGCACTATGCAGCTTTTGTTCACTGGAGGGCGCCTATGCAAAACAAATGCTTAGTTTGATGACGCAAAGTGTGAGCGCAGCATCTTGGGACATGTGGTCTTCTCATCACAGCCGGTGAAAAATAGGACTCGGGCAGAAATCACGTTCATGCATGCGGTTATTAACGTTATTGTAGTCTAAAGCAGAGCAGGACCGAGTGTTATGGACCTGAGCAAAGCTGCTGGAGCGATTGTTAAACAAATACCCGCCTTGCGAATACCGGGACTTTTATTATGACGGGACGGGACTCATTTGCCGGGCGCCTGCACAGATCCGCTCTTCCGGTTATGATTTTGAGGTAATGGAGCTCTGTTTATCATATTAGATACATTTAAGTGTGTTTAAAACGATGTTATGACGTTACTCCGTGCGTTCACTTGTTCACACTGCTAAGAATAAAGCGCTCCTGCCAAATAAAAGCCGAAACCGAGGGTAACGCAGATATGACGCAATTGACAGGCGACTCTCTCAAATGCAATGCTGAAACGTATCTGTCCTTAGTTAAAATAGCAATTTTCTCACAATTTACAAATAGTTGGAAACTTCTGGGATATTGTAAGTACTCAACTGAACAAAATATATAACACTGGCCTAGTGGTTTTTGGATATTTTACTGCAAAAATACTACATAGTTCACCTTTAAATTAATTTTAATTTCATTTTACATTTCATATTAAAATCAAATCAATATTTTGTGTACAGTTATTTAAATTTGTCATCCAGTATCACAGACTTGCCATCTTGTTTCATACAAACGAAACTGCTTTCTTCACGGAAACCCGTGTATGCATAATAAGTGAAGTATACTTTGGCCTTGAGTGTGTGCATTAGTGATCGTGAGTGATGTCTTTAAAATCATTGATTCATATTGGTGGAAGTGAGAGACTGTACATTTTGAATATCTTCTAAATGTGGGTTTTGTCATTGTTATGGAGCACACTAGCTTATAGATAACAGTAAAACCCTATTTGGACAGGGGGTAAAGTCATTTTACCTCAGGACGTCTGTAATTTTAATGGCCAATATGCAAGGGATAAGACATCTTAGTAAAACTAGCAGAAGTGGAAGAAGTAACTCACTTTATGCACCACAGTAACCGCCTTTTCGTCATGTCCGTATGACGTTGCTGTTATCACGTGAGCAAACACACAACATGAGCGCCAGTCTGAACTCCGTCTCCTATATATAGTATATGTTTTATAAAACAGTTAGGTCCAGTCTAACGATTCTGACTGGATTGTGTTGGATTGTGGTAATAGACACTTTCCTAGAGCTAAAATAAGAGTTGTGCCTCTAATAAGTTCTTTTAATCTTCTTTTGGCTTTAAATGAAATGCGGAAAATACTGGAGGGTTGTCCCACCACCTATAACGCAACCCAATGCTTCTTCAAGCGCCTCAATGCTCGCGAAACACGCTTTTTTAACTTTTAAACAGGAAATGACGGAGTTTTACCATACTTTTTTCCTAGGGGTATTCGAACAGGATTAGTATTACCCGAGGTCATTTTTCTGGACCTTTTTACAGAAGGTAAAAGTCTCGGTAATCTTTACTGACATTGTCCGTAATGATTACTGACATGTCACATTCGGACGGGACTAAAATCACAGAGAACCTGGTCCATCTCCCAAGGTTAAACCAATCCAGTCCAAATAGGGCTTAGGACTAACATATTCAATCATACTAAAAGCCACAAAACGTAATGGGGACTTTAAATTGGCGCTTCAAATAAAGATTGTATCAATAACATTGTTACACCAGAAGGTGGAGGCAAGTGACTGTTAAAAGTGTTTGTCTTTGTTTTGATTCGTTCAAAAATGCTGATTAGTCCAATAATGAAACAAGTAAAGTTTGTCAGTGATAATAAAAAAAAAATAGAAAAACAAAACAAACAAAAAAATCAGTATTTTAAATTAATTACATATTTTTTAAAATAGACTGCAACAATTAACATTTTATCAGAACATCTAGTTAATTACGATCTTTTGTATAGTTGTCTCTTTAATCAAAAAAGTGACTCTAAATGTATCCAGAACCATGCAGCTCTTTAAAATAGTGAATCCAGTATTGTAGATGGCACATCTAACAGTAGTCAAGCTCCGACACACACCTGCAGTGTGTAGAGGAAGGGCAGCCACACACAGTCTCCCCAGCCCAGGTACCAGCCGAAATGATCATGGCAGATGTCGATAGTCTTCAGGTACCACGCTTCATTCCAGAAGAAGTCCAATACATAGATGGCCTTAGAGAAGAAACAGGTCACATTTGTGATATAAGGTAAAGATGGGACAGTTATGGGTAAAGTAAAATACACTTTCTGAATCAATACAGAAAAATCTAGCCATCATCTGATCAATTGTGAGTAATTATTAATATTATGCAACACTAAACCTTCATTTTGTGACCCTATAAAGTATACTGTACACCAGGGATGGAAATTAACTTTTTTGTCCACCGGCCACTGTGGCTGGTGGATTTCAAAATCTACCAGCCACTCAATGTTTTTACCAGCCACCTTCTTGTTTAACCGATAATGTGTAACTGCACGTGAAAAATTAATACTACAAGCTACAATACTTAAGCAGTTTATTTAATCTCAAGTCTCAATGAAATGCTGACATTTTCTCTTATACACACACAAACCATTAACTGATATATATTTTATTAAATGAGTAGGTCTCTGGGCGCTCTTTTTTTTTTTTTTTTTTTTTACCTGGATGTGGCATTTGGATGATTTGTGGTCTTTTATGGCTTCCAGTTTTAGGTTTTTAGTACCAACAATGAAACCACTAGTTTTGGCATCTTCTGAAGCGTGTTGACGACACACCGAGCAGAACATTGTCAGTAGGGATGCACCGAAATAAAAATTATTGGCTGAAACCGAAACACTAGAAATTATGAAATTATGCCAATTATCCATTGCATTTATGGCTAATGCTATGACTGTGCAACCTTACTTAAAAATCAAGGCATTACAATTCCATTAATTAATATTAAAGTTTCAAGTAATAAATCAATTACAAATTATGCAAATATTTGTTTAGCATTTATTTAGCACATTGCAACAACCAACAGTATAAAATAAAATTCAAACTAAAATGTGTTTTGTTCTTGACCTCACTTATGTGTACATTAAATAATAATGTATTGGCCTACTGGCCTGCAGAAAGGGTACAGACATTGAATAAAGTAATCAAATGTAAAATAACTGCATATTTAACTGTTTAAATTAAAGATTAATCCTTATTAAACTTACGAAAGCTATTCAATCAAGAGCAGTGCGTGATGTCCTTTTGTTTGACATTAAACAGAGCAGTAAAGGCTACTGCCCCTTTAAGACCTAATAGAGGGATTATGCTCGTCTTTCTCGACTCTATACAGTTCACTTAAGGTATATACAGACTATGTCTGCTTGGATACTCATCAAGATGGACATGTTGACATACTTTTTGTGTGAGTTTGTCCGTTTAAGCGCAAGATTTGAAAAAGAACTCAATATTTGCGCGCTGTGAGACGAGTGCGCTTCCGGATGATGCGCAGTGACGGATCTTCTCTCAGCGCGCGCGAGTTCTTATTCGCGCCTTCTGGCACTACATCTGGGATATGACGGTGAAAACGACTGGTCATTTCTCTATGGGTCATTTTCGGACATACGGCCGCACTCGCATGAATTGAACAAAGTTTACAAAGAGGGGAAACAGTAAGCTATTTTTATTTACCCGCCACAGTGGCCGGTAGGTGAAGCGAGTTTACCCGCCACAGCTCAAAATCACCCGCATTTGGCTGGTGGCGGGTGCTAATTTCCATCCCTGCTGTACACACATACACCTCTAAGGCCTCAAAATGATCAACGTGATCAAAACTTTGCTGAAAAACCTGTTGCACACACTCCACTACATGCATTCGGCCAACTAACTTATACTTTTTAGCAGGTAAAACGTATCACTCTAAAACATGTTGTGGTATGCATGTCTTTTTTGCTGTGAAATCATAAAGTTAACATAAGAATAATACTTACTATACTGAATCAACTATACTGATCATCATTGTATTTAATTGCATTATACACCAATCAGGCATAACATTATGACCTAATATTGTGTTGGGCCCATTTTGCTGCCAAAACAGCCCTGACCCGTCGAGGCATGGGCTCCACTAGACCCCTGAAGGAGTGCTGTGGTATTTAAGCCAGCTTGCATTCTTCCCATAGTGCATCCTGGGGCCATGTGTTCTCCAGGTAACTGATGCACACACACCTGGCCATCCACGTGATGTAAAAGTAAATTCATCAGACCAGACCTTCTTCCATTGCTCCGTGATCCAGTTCTGATGCTCACGTTGGTGCTTTCAGTGGTGGACAGGGGTCAGCATGGGCACCCTGACTGGTTTGCGGCTATAATGTCCTATACACTGTGTATTCTGACACCTTTCTATCAGAACCAGCATTAACTTCTTGAGCAATTTGAGCTCCAGTAGCTCGTCTTCTGATCGGACCACACGGGCCAGCCTTCGCTCCCCACGTGCATCAATGAGCCTTGGCCGCCCATGACCCTGTGGCCGGTTCTCCACTGTTCCTTTCTTGGAGCACTTTTGATAGATACTGACCACTGCAGACCGGGAACAGCCCACGAGAGCTGCAGTTTTGGAGATGCTCTGACCCAGTCGTCTAGCCGTCATAATTTGGCTCTTGTCAAACTCACTCAAATCCTTACGCTTGCCCATTTTTCCTGCTTCTAACACATCAACTTTGAGGACAAAATGTTCACTTGCTGCCTAAGATATCCCACCCACTAGCAGGTGATGAAGAGATACGGCTGGTCATAATGTTATGCCTGATTGGTGTATGTTTTGCCCCCACAATAAAATATAAAACTTTGATTATAAAACTAAGCATTTAAATATCATCTTACTAAGAAATATTATTAGAAAATATAGATTGCTATTAGAACTGATATTTAAATGCATTTTATGTACATTGTCTGTTATAGCATTAGAAAGACATCATTACAATCGTTTATCTTACTTTTTGGCCATATAAATATCAGCAACTTCACCAAGTTGCATAGCAATTAGCTCAGTTTGGGTTTTTTTTTTTTTTACCTCCTCAAAAATGAGGGTCATATTCTCATTTTTCATTTAACGTGAGCCATAAAAGCCTTAAGTCTTTTGTCTTATGGTTCAATTAAGAAGGTAACACTTTTTATTTTATGTATAATGCATTATAAAGGGTAGTGATAATGTACATTATATAGCATTATACAGATTCATAAATAATTTTAAATGAAGTTAAAATGCATTATAATATTCAAAGATTCCTTGAAATCTTACATCTGAAATTGGTTGTTTGTCATGTTTCAATGCATTATACTTTCTAAAGGTGTATTATAACTATAATTACAATTATTCATGAGACCATAAAATGCATTATAAGGTGCATTCCAATATCTGGGTAATAACTAGGTACTAACCCTGAAACTATCACCATATTATTAAGTACTATGAATTGATTGCTGACTGAATAGATGCAAATCGGCTAGATGTGAGCTTGCAGTTGAATGTGAGAAAAGGGCGGAGTTTAAGCCAACTAAATGAGTGCACTAAACTTCAGGACAGAACACATTAACATGAAGCACTGAACATTATAGAGCAGTGGTAAAGGCTGATGTGTTTATTACCTCAGTATGAGCAGTAGTTAAGTTGGTTTATATTGCCATCTAGTGGCTCCATGACTCACTTGCAAAACATTGACCAGGATCATGGAGTTTGTCACGTAACCGTACAGCTCCTGCTGCTTGGCCGCGTAGGATAAGTTAATCAGAGTCCACGCCACGATACCCGGCCGGCCATTGAAGAAAAGTTTGAAGTCGAACCATTCTCCTATACGAGGGTTGAACTCTATTCCCATCATGTAGTTGTAGAAGATGTTGCCTGTGAATTTACTGCAGAACAAACATGAACGAGACTAGAGTTAAAAACACTGAACACATTTAGTGTCACGACATGGGAATGTGGAGGGAGAAACAAAATGAGTTGTATAAGCAACACTTCTTCTCAGTTTAATAAACATAATATAATTTATATTATATTATTAATAAACATATATAATTTTACAAAAGTAGCTTATGGCTCGAATACCACTGGAATATGCACATAACTTTTATCATACTGATCACACTGCACAAAAAAACTATGTTCTTCCTCAGGATTTTTGTCTTGTTTTCCAGAGCAAATATCTAAAGATTTTAATATCATGACATTTACTAGAGAAGCAAAGTGACATAAGGTATAAGGGAAGAAGTCATCTTGTTTTCTGTTATATTGATCAAAATTAAGTAAGTTTATGATTAAAATGAATTCAGAACCATTGGCATATATTTGTGTTTGTTTTAAGTGTAAACTCAGATAATGTGGTCTTAATTTCTCAGAATACAAGACCTGATATCTTAGTTTTGCTCATAAAAAGTAAATGTATCTTGATTTAAAGATGCTTATATATCTAGACTAGAAAACAAGCAACAAATACTGAGGAAGATATAGTAGTTTTTTTTTTTTTTTTTTTTTTTTTTTTTTACAGTGCATGCAATATTTAAAGCCATGACTTTATGAATTTAAGCCTTTGTGCTCAGATTTAAGACGTTTTAAGGCCTAAAACTGTGGAAGGGAAAATTAAGACTTTTTAAGACCTGCAGAAAAATTCATCAATAAGAAACGTTGCAAACAATTAAGTTATTTTTTTTGTTTTACCTAATTAAAAGTAATATAATTTATTAATAATATTAATAGTAGTAGTAGTATTGTTGTTGTTATTTTACATATATATTTTTACATATGTATATACAAAAAGTCGCTGCCTTATTATAATAATGCATGGTAGTCTGTCTGGAATTAACTGATCATTTTCAAACTCTTACTGAAAAGCAATCAAAATCCTCCAGTCATCATTTAAGCAATGCTTAATAACCCTGAATATTTGCTTTTATTCTTGGAGCCGTGTCCTGCAAAAAGATTACAAAGGATGTGTGTTGTTCTCTCCCGAATATAAAATCACATGTGGAAAACGATCTGACTTTTTTGAATATGTCACTGTATGTACAGTAAATAATCACAATGTGTTTTCTCACCAGTCCTCCGGGTTGGTAGGGAACAGATAAGCCTTAATGAAAGCGAAGGTGGACACGGCATAGCCAAGGATGTTGGTGCACCATAACAGAGGGATCCAGTTGTCAATGATGATGGTTGGTGAAAACCAGTGGAAGTATTGAGCGTTAGCCACCCACAGAACATGAGTGATTATCCAGCACTGCAGACCGTTGACCTCGTACTTATTAATCAAACCTGAGAGAAAGAAACACATCCATATTACATGAAGGAAACAGGGTTTAGGTACACTGGCAGACAAAGCATTTAGAATAATTCAGAGTGTTTACTGTTTTAAAAGAAATCTCTTCGGGTCACCACGGCTGCATTTACTTGATCAAAAATACAGTAATATTGTGAAATATTATTATAATTTAAAATAACTGTTTTCTTTGTGAATAAATCGTAAAAAAATAAAAAAATAAAAAATAATAATAATTCCTGTAATCAAAACTGAATTTTTCAGCATCATTACTCCAGTCTTCAGTGTCACATGATTCTTCAGAAATCTAATTTGAGGATTTGCTGCTCAAGAAACATTTATGATTATTATCATTGCTGAAAACATTTTGTCTGAGGTACATAAAAAAAAGAAATGTCTGGGGTAAATACAAATAGAAATACAGCTAGGAAATTCAAATGAAGATAAAAATATACATTATAAAAGATTTATATTTCTATTTAAAATAAATCCTTTTGTATCAGCTCCCACAAACATATTAAGTACATATATAAAACAGAAAGGATCATGTGACACTGACAACTGCAGTAATGATGCCGAAAATTCAACTTTGATCACAGGAACAAATTACACTTTAAATTATATTAAATAAGAAAACAAAAACTTAATAATAATAATAATAATAATATTTTTCTGTTTTTACTGTATTTTTAATCAAATAAAATCTAAATTATTCCACACTTCCAAATATTCCTGATAAATGAAAGATCTATTTTTTAATACCTGCTGGTGTTCGGGCGCCATCCTGAACTCCTCCCACATATCCTGGAAGGATCTTATGCAGTAAATCTGGAACGCACATGTAAAGCGCCACCTAGTGTAGAGACAACCAGACCTCACAATTCAACTTCATATCATTCTCACTACAAATGGTGTTTCTCCTGTAATTCTGCACACCTGAAATGTGACCCAGACCGCGTAGATCTTGGCAGCGGCCCATGTGAAGGAAGGGGAACGGGTCCAGATGGTGAGCAGGGTGGCGTCACCGTTGTAGAGGTCCAGTAATGGATGGCTGATGGAGCACTGGTACTGATCACACGCCATGATGAAGAAAAAGACGAGGAAGGGGGCAAAGCACAGCAGCAGGATCACACCGATCAGAGAGAACCAGTCCACCTCCCTAAAGGGAACAATAGGTTATCAATACAAGTCAAAATGGGATATTTGAGGATATTGAAATTTTAGAATTGATGAACTGCAAATTACATTGTCAGCCTAATTTGTGACATTTAGGGATGCACGATAAATCAGCCACCATATCGGGATCAGCTGATGTATGTTCGGTTTTAATGTTATCGTTATCGGCCCGATAAGAAAATTTGTCTGATATATTAAAGCCAATAAATAATGAATTAATAACTTCAGCTGAGACACTTTTAGATGTATTGGCCAATATATTGCTTATTGGCTTTCAAATTTAAAAAAATTGGTAATCGGTATTGGTCATTTTTATTTTATTTCGGTGCATCCAAAATGATCACAAATTTATATAATGATATAAAATCAAAAATTATATACAAATTTGGATTTAGATTTATTGGCCAATATATCAAAAATAAAGAATTATCAGTTATCGGTATCGGACAATATCGGACAATATTTCGGTGCATCCCTATAAAAAAGATATCAAAATATAAAGAATTATCAGTATTATTATACTAACAGGTGTTATATCATGTCCTCCAGCCAATACGCCTATATATGCCTTGAAATACGACCCATAGAAGCGTTTACTAAAGTTGCGCCCCTATCGATAATATTTTAATTAATTAAATACGACGCACAGGAGCGTTTTCTAAAGTTGTGCTCCTATTGACAGCAGGACACTTTCATTTTAAAGCATCTTTTTCCTTTAATCTGCTTAATATTTCAGGTTTTGCATAGCTCAGTGCGGTCCCAGGGCACACATGTGCTCATAAAGTGTGTATGCACTATAAATCACTGGGTAGGTTTAGGGATGGGGTGGGTAAAAAAATGGTGGTAAAAAAGTTATCATGTGTGTAATTATTTTCAGGGAAACGCATGGCTAAAGTAGCTCCAGCAGGTCTTGACCACATTAGTTCCATATTCTCTCTAATAACTGCATTAATAACTGCATTAGTCTGCTGTCAGTGGCTGAAGCCTCCACTACTAGCTCTACAATTACCTTTCTGAATTAGCAATAAAGGCGTGGGATGAGATGCGTAAGAATATTGTGCGTTTTAAAGACAAAAACCCAACAAAGGTCTTGAAATGCATCATCTTACCACACCTTAAAACACTGTTCAGATGATGCATTTCAAGTCATTTGTTGGGTTTTTGTCATTATTTTTCTAATAATTCAACCATCGTCAATTGTTCTGCCTTATACCATCAATTTACGATGGTTGAATTATTAGAAAAAAAAGCACACCCTAGGAGTCACGTTACCTCTCAGACAGCTATACATTATTATTCTAATAATTCAACAGCCCGTCGTCAATTATTCCATACTTTTATTATTATTATTAAATAATATTATTATTTACTTTGATGCATATCATTTTTTACTTAAAGCTACATGTGTGTCTGATATGCTTTTTTAAGCTAGACTTTTTTAAGCTTAAACTATACTACTGTCCAACAACATGCAGGGCTTACCATGCTCTTCCCCATTGTACCGTCTCCTTTCCATGGTCTTTCAGCCCTGCCCGCGCTCCATTGGCGGAGCTGCCCTTATGGCGCTTCCTCACGGCATCGGCTGCCATCATGGATGTCTGTAGGAGAGAGAGAGAGAGAGAGAGAGAGAGAGAGAAAGACTGATTATCAATTGGCACCTTACCTGATCCAAACTAAAGACTATCGTCAGAGAAAACTCCTGACGAAGTATCGTTTGAGTGAGCACAGTCTGAGTGTGGAGACGGGCCGACACAAGCAGAGCTGGAGAGCCAGAGAGCTCAGACTGTGCTCACACTGCCCTGATGGAGTCGTAGAGGACGAGCTGCACTTCCTCACACAGTGCAGCAAATATAACAACATCAGAGAAACGTACTTCACCCAAATCACTCAAATGTTCTCCG